>NC_056735.1:1183266652-1183356652 GCF_019279795.1 Protopterus annectens | reverse complement strand
TTTCCAGGAGTAAGCAAGTCTGTATGACCCTGTCTGCTATAGGAATCAAGTTTTCTAACCTCCCTGAGGACCTTTTCAAGAATTGAAAAATGTTGGGAAGAAACTTGGGTTCTGTAAGTCGCAGGGGTTGGTTCCCAATACTTCTCAAAAGAGACCTCCCAGTGGGGGGGGGGGTCTAATGGTGAACGTTGGCCCTGGGGCAGAGATGGTCTGCACAACCAGGGCTTTTAGGGTCCCTTCTCCAAGAGGCCCTACCAGGGCTGCTGAACGCTTGCCTGAGTGATGCTGTCTGGAGACATCTGGGGGTGTCTGTCCCTACACCTGTTATCCTGGACATCTGTCAATTGATGTCTGGCTGCAGACGATAATAACCAGAGGCGGTTTCATCTCTTTTCTTTACCACCCTTACTTTCAAAGAAACTTCCCGATGTCCCACCCCTCACAAAGGGAAGCTGCTGCTTTAGAGATAAGAAAGCTTCTAAAATTTTGAGTCCTCAAAGAATTTCCACTAGACCAAAGAGGATCCAAAACTTGCTCAAGATTTTTTAGTGCCAAAGAACAATTGGGAATTGAGGTCTCTCTTTGAACCTAAGTAATCTAAACAAGTTGCAACAAATGAAATTCTAGAATGTCACTGTGCAGTCTATTCTTCCATTACTAAGAAAGGATGACTAGATGTGCTCATATGACCTCCAGGATGCATACTACCACATAAAAATGGACATACAATCCAGAAGGTTTCTTCACTTCTGGCTGACAGCCAGTCATTTCCAATTCAGAGCTCTGCCCTTTGGTTTCGCCACAGGCTCCCAGTTGTTCACCAAGTGCATGGCAGTTGCAGCTCAGCATAGACTGCAAAGGTTCCAGGTATTCTATTATCTGGATGACTGGCTGATCACCCACCGCTCCTTCCAAGGAATCTGTTTGTTCAGGCCAGAGACTCCTTCCTGCTCCTTTGTTCTGCTCTGGGCATCACAGGGAATACAGTGAAGTCCAAGTTTCAGCATTTGAAGGCCTTAGACCCCATCTGAACACTTTTACATACAGTCTTCAAAATTGCCAAACTTCCTCAAGCCAGGATTTCAGTGATCCACAAACAGGTTTTACCTGTGCTTTCATGTCAGAAGCTACTAGCAAGACTAATTCTCCACTTCCTAATTTCCATGGCAGTTACAGTTACTCTCATTCCTCTTGACAGGCATCATGTGAGAGTACTGCAGTGGACCCTGTTGGTCCAGTGGTCTGAGATCAACCCATGCCTTTTCAGGTAGTGCCCAAAGGTCTGCAGGTCTCACATCCCATGGTGGCTAGATTCACAATTGTATCTTGGAGATGTCCATTTTTTCTACCTTCAGCTTAGACCACGATGACCACAGAGGTTTCCCACCTGGGGGTATTTCTTGGGAAAGATGGTCCAAATCTCTTGGTCACTGACAGAGGCTAGTCTTCACATCTGCATTTGAGGGATGAGAACAGTCCTCCTAGAATTGTAGGTATTCCAGGACACACTCCCCAGAGATGTGATTTCTATCCAGACTGACTACATGTAAGTGGTTTGGTATATCAGCAGACTGGGAGGAATACTATTCTGTTGCTTATGCCGAGAGGCCATGAGTGTGTGTCAACAGGCAATCTCTTCTCACTGCTTTCTGATAGCAACACACATTCTGGGGAATACTGTTATTCTAGCAGACAGGTTAAGCAGATCTTTCCTCCTTCCTCATGAGTGTTCGCTCAATCCAGAAGTAACAGATTGGATTTTCAGCCTATGTGGTTGACCATGTGATCTTTTTACATCCCCCCAACAACCCAAATGCAGCAGGTACTTTGCCCTAATCGGGAGTCACTGAGGGCGATTCTAATCCACAACTGGCCCTCCAGACTCTTGTTTGCCCTTCCTCTTTCTCCTCTGATACCCAAATTACTTCAGAAAGTATTCGCAAGAAAGGTCACAGTGATCCTAATTGCCCCCTTTTGGCCTTGACAGGTGTGGTTTCCCTTCTTCTGACCTCACCTAGTACACTCTCCCTGTGTGCGAGGCTCAGCTTCAAATCTCCCCTCTCACCTGTCGGGGTTACCTCACCAAGACTTTCTACCCATAAAACTAACTGCATGGTTTCTCCAATTCCAGTGATCGCTAGGCAGTCCAGGCTTTCTTCCATGGTCATTCACATTTGACCTCTTCATAGTGACCCTCCAACAGGAAGGATTTGCAAAAGTAAGTGGAAAAGTTCTCTGTCTGGGCTTCTCCTGACCATTCTGGAATTTCTAGCATCTCTTTCGTAATGGAGACAGTTACTGCAGTATTCAGATGCAGCTTGCCTCTATATCTTCTTTTCCTATCGGGGAGGATCACCTCCCCATTGCATCCCTTACAAAGTCTAAAACCTTTCTTAGAGGTTCCTTTCTTCTTTTCCCTCCAGTCAGGGAGTACCCCCTTAAGACCTTTCTATTCTGTTGCAGGCCTTGAATCCCCCCACCAAACCTGTGGCCAGAGTTGATTTCAAATTTGTGTCATGGAAGACTTTATTTTTGGTGGCCATCACCTCTGCCTGGAGAATTTCAAATCTCCACATGTTGTCTTCCAAATCTCTCTTACCTGATCTTCCAGAAATATAGGGTTTTCTTAAGAACTAATCCATCATTTCTTCCTAATGTCACTGCTGTATTATCAGTCAGTCAATCAACCCTTAAGTATTATTTCCAAATTCTTCCCAACGAGGATGAATGCATGTCACACTTGCTGGATGTGTACAGTCAGCTACATTTCTATTTACATTAAACTAAGGCAATTAGAAAGACTAACCAGTTTTGTCTCTCTCTAGCTAAGATGGGATGAGGGAGTGTCCAAGGTAGTGCTGTCCTCTTGGATTTTGAGCTGCATTTCCTATGTTTGCAAAGAAAAGGGCTTGTTATTATCCAAACCTCCAGAGGCTTACTTAACAAGATTTGTAGCTTCTTCTGCAGCTTCTATCTCCGGGGTACCTCTTGATGTGTGTGCTGCTGCTACTTGGTCCAAGTCCCGTACTTCATTTCACACTATAAATTGGACAAACAGTCAAGGTCAAGAGCCTCTTTGGTTCAGCTGTACTCCAGAATATCTTTCCATGAGACCTCCCAAGTCCAGTAGC
Organism: Protopterus annectens; assembly: GCF_019279795.1. Taxonomy (NCBI): domain Eukaryota; kingdom Metazoa; phylum Chordata; order Ceratodontiformes; family Protopteridae; genus Protopterus; species Protopterus annectens. Next base: position 1,183,353,521 of record NC_056735.1, on the reverse strand, counting down.
TGGGGACTCATCTCCATTGAGGAATGGACAGAAGAGACAACAGAAAAGAAGGTTATGCACTTTCCATAACATTAGATGTCCTTCCATTTCACTCTTGCAGTATTCATTACAATAGGGATTAGGGATCCCCTGCTAAGGGCGTCTCAATGTCCAGCCAGTATACCAAAGCCTTTAGGTTGCTTTAAGGTGTGCCATACATCACACACATGCTCCTCAAGTTGCACAGGGCATAAAAGTGACATCCAAATGTACTTTTTCCATATTTAGATAACCATCTTATATTTCCAGAGTCTTTTTTTTTTAAATGTCAGGAATCTCTTAACTGGATAAGCTGTCTTCCTGTGCAGTCTTCGTTTCCAGGAGAACATTCAGAAATCTTCCTCTTACCTTCTCACAGGATGGAGTTCCTGGGATGCCTTCTGGATATATCCATAGAGAGGGCTTTTCTCCCTCAGGGTAAAGTGAACTTCTACATAAAACAGTTCTTTATCTTTTCCATTCTGTAACTTTAGACAGAAAACTTCTCAGGATTCTTGGTTTTATGGCATCTATGTTTCTCATGAGTCCTTTGGACAAACTTCACATGAGCTCCTGAAGTCAGTCTGGCACATCACCAACAAACCCTAGCTTTACAGATTTCTGTTCTATGATCTGTAAAAAAAAGTTATAGTGGTGGAGGGACCAGCTATCTCTCAACCCTGGTCCTTTCTCCTTTCCAGCTCCCATTCAGTCTTGTCACAACAGATGCCTTGTAGTTTGCTTGGCGAGCTCTTTCCATGGGGGAGGGCGTGAAATTGCAGGGTCTGTGGAGCAAACAGGAGAGAATAAAGCACACGAGGCAAATGCCAAAGAGATGCTGGCACTAATAAACACACTCAAGTTTCTATAATAACTGTGGTCTGCATGTCCTGTACAAGTTATCACAGACAACACCACAGTGATACTCAGCACAGTCTGTCCTCCAGGCTGCTTACTTTCCGTCAGAGCAAAACATTATTGCACCCAAGCTGAACAGGACCAGGGTGCATGGGACTCTTCCGAGAATTGCTCCAACTGTGGGGAACTCCTTAAATAGATTTGTTTGCCTTTATTTTTAACAGACTGTTAAAGAAAGTCTGCTCCATGTTTTTTTGAATAAGGTCTTGGAAGATTGGTGTGTTTTCATTCACTTGAATGGGAATGTTCCCGCATGCCTTAAGGGATGTGCTGAGAAAAAAGAAATAAAAGGTTTCCCATTGCTCATCCAAGTTTATTCATAAGGATGATTTTCTTACTTTAGCCAGAAGTTTATTGCATGCTTTGTATCCCGGAGAACAGAAATCCATACCAGAAGACTAACTAGGTCAGTATGTTCATGTGGAAAATATGCTGAAATATTCTAACATAGAGATAGGCCTTTTTCTTTGTCTGATTCCCATGTGCAAGACTTTGATTAAAAGGAATGTTTGTCCTGTCCAACTCCATTAGAAGAGTTTTCATTTTCTAACACTACTTTCTAGATAAATTATGTTTTTTTGTGGGAACAAGTGAATGTTCCACCTGAACTGAGGAGATGATATGAGGTGCTTCAAGTGGATTAACCACATGCTATACCCATTCCCCTTATTATGCCGACCTTGGAAGATGTTAAATGTCCACAGCAATAACCTTGACCATTAGCCTTTCCCTTAAAAAATTCAGAACACTTAATGTCCTTGTATTCTGTTTTTTGCAGTATTCTTTACATGGAGGAGATTGCCTGCCAAGTAACTCGATGTCGGCCAGTATACAAAAGTCTTTAGTGCCTAGGGTGTGTGATAAGTCACACATAGGCTGCTATCTGACATAGGCCATAAAAACAATGTATGTACGTGGATGCACCATCCCCAGAACGCGTCTTCCATACATACAGTCTGATTGCCGAAGAAATTTAAGTCTCCATGTCTCAGAGAAGTGCCACGTTGGGGAATCCTTTTCTACCTTTTAAATGTGTATAGGGTTTAATGTAATCCAAGAAGGGCAAATGCCAATCTGGACGTCAGATTCCAAATAAGGACAACCACCAACAGTGCCTTTTTCTGTCTTGGGTGTTCCCACGACCATAAGGCTCGTCTGTTTGCCAGTCCTTTGTCCCCAAAACTTTAAGGAGTAGGCTGAATTCCCTTTCCATCTACTTTAAAAAAATAGTGGTTAAAATGTCTTGCTAAAAGGATGTATGGTCCCTTGGGCTCAGAGGCAAAGTCATTAGTGAAGCAGAAGGCTAAGAAACCCAGGCTGTAAGCTTTGGCTGCACCTTCAGTGCCAGACGTCTTTCCCAAGACAATTGCCAGAGATTCTATCAGGGACATCGCCCGAGCCACAGGCCAAACCCATAACGAAGGGTAGCCTTGGAGCAGAATATTAGCATGTCCGTTGAGGTACCGCAGGTGTCTGGATTGGACATCCAAAGGGTACCCAGACTTGTAATCTCTGAATGCCCTAGTGGGATTCCAACCATTCTAGTTAGGAAGTGGATTCAGACATAGTCGAGTGTAGGCCTACATCCGGCCCACCATCACTACATAAAATGGATATTTCTGGTAAAAAGAAGCAAAAGACTAAACCTGTCTCTCCTCCATCTGATTCTCAAAAGGATTGGCAGGCTTTTTCTCAAAGCATTTTTAAAGCTGTCATGTCACTCAGACCCCCTCCAGGGGTTAATGTACCTACCTCCCCTTGGGCTGCTTCTCCCTCAAAAGAGGACTTCAGAAGAGGAACATTCTTCTGATGATGAGTCAGTGGCCTATTCAACTCAGATCCCCACTAGGTTTTGCTTCCCCAGAGGATGACTGTAATGGGGCTGATTCACCAGCAGAGGAACTTTCCTTTAATGATGCCTTGACCAGAATGCAGGAACATTTCAAGTGGAAATATTCAAAAACATTATTGTGGCAAGTGGACACCCCCCTCAGCTGTTACTCTTATCCTTCCTGCATTCTTAGTTGTATTTGCATCTTCTTGCAAGATTCCAGATTCACATTCTCCTGCATTAAAAAAAGGACTGATTTTTTTATAAGGTCCGATAGTAGCCCATGTGCGATGTATTCAGAGCACCCTCAGCTGACCCATCAGTCATCACTTCAGACAAACCCTCCAGGCTTCTTCCCTTAACCACCCTGCTGCCTTCTGACAAGGACAGCAAGCATTTAGAGAGACTGGGCAAGAAAGTGTATATTCATCCACCACACTTGCCTTTAGGGCAGTCAACTACAGTACTCATTAGAGCTTTTGTCCCAGTTATCTAAAATTATTTCAGATTTGCCTGATTCCAAGAATAAGTCTCTGGATATGTCCTTGTTGGGTGCAAGCTCTCAAGTCCACCAGGCACTCAATGAAATGTAGCTATGATGCTGCAGAAGCTTCTGCTAAGTTAAATGTAGTTTGATTCTACAGAAGCTTCCGCTAGGGTAGCTGCTTCAGAGTCTATCCTTAGGATATTTGTATGGCGAAGACTGCAGCCTTTGCCAGAGCCTTTCATTCTAAAACTCCCACTAAAGTTTCAGCAGGACAGATCAGATATCTTGATGGTGACCCCCTTTTGGCCAACAGCATTGGTTCCCCTTACTCCTGCATTTAGCCAAGGGTCATCACCAGATGTTACGTCACAGTGTGGACCTACTCACACAACACACAGGAACTCTCATTAACCCTGACCTGTCAACTCTGCAGATGTCTCTGTGGGTGATAGGGCCTTGACTCCTTTCAGACGCCTTTTTTGAGAGGACGTGCTCAGGGTACTGCAAGAGACCAGGAAACCCAATACTAGAAAATCTTATTTATCCTATTGTAAAAGATTTTCATTCTGGTGTTTCTCACATAATCTGGACCCACTAACAGTGGATGTCCCCTCAGTCCTATCATACTGTGGGAGTTGCTGGATGCTAACCTAACATATTCTTCAGTGAAAGTACATGTCAGCCGTCTCTGCCTCTCTCACCTCCCTTGGCTTCCACGTTCGAGGTCCAACAATTTCTGAAAGACATCCTTCACATGAAATTTCCCAGGAAACCAGTTCCACCCCCACTGGGGTCTTAACTTTGTTTTGGAAAAATTGACCCTGGCTCCTTTTGAGCCAGCAGTTTCTGCTTCTCTAAAATTCTGCCCCTGTAAAACAGTCCTGTTACTTCCCAATCACTTCTGCCAGAAGGTTTTCTGAACTACAGGCCCCAACGGCTTCCCCTCCCTTCTTAATGTTTCATAAGGACAGGGTTTCCCTCCGCACCAACCCCTCCTTTATGCCTAAGATGGTAAATGAGTTATCACTCAATCAAGCTATCCACCGTCTTGCCTTTTTCCCTTCACCCCATAACTGTGCAGAAAGAGCTGTACACACTCTGGACATGCACAGATAGCTTAGGTTTAAGCTTAACAAAACCAAGAGCATCAGGAAATCTGACCAACTGTTTGTGTCCTTTCACCCTAGAGCCCTAGGGCTTCCTGTCGTTAAACTATTTCTAACTAGATTTCTAAATCTATCTCCTTTTGCTACAAATACCATGGAAAGAGCCTCACTTCCTCAGGGCACACACTACCAGAGCCATGGCCTCATTTGGCATCTTCATCAAAAGGTTGGACACCAACTCCATTCTAGAGGCAGCTACTTGGTCTTCAGTCCATACTTTCACCAAACATTACAAACTGGACAACATCTCTAAATCCAGGGCAAGTTTCACTAGGGCCATTCTCCATGGCTTCCTGGAAAGCTTCTCTGCCCCTATCTCCTCCTTGTCCTCCTCCTATGAGCTTTTGCATTCTCCCTCATGTAAAGAATAGTGCAACAGTAGAATAGAAGCACATAGATTAAAAATCTTAGCATAACATTAGATGTCCTTCTCTTCTCCATTGCAGTATTCCATCCCAAGCTCCATCCCTGTGCATTTGTTCTTTCTTGGATGTACCTAGCATACATGCCTATGTCTTAAGCTTTCTCCCTGGGGCACTCAGTTTTGAGGATGGTGTGTGCATACATCACTTTTATGGCCTAAGTCCGATAGCAGCCTACATGTCATGTACCATGCACCCTAGGCATTAAAGACTTTTGTATACTGGCTGACACTGGGTCGCTTGGCAGACAGTCTCCCCCATGTAAACAATACTGCAACAGAGAAGAGAAGGACATCTAACATTATGGTAAGATTTTACACAACTAATCTTTAGTACCAGTCCATCCCTTGTGAACTTGAAGCAACGCTATTAGATTTTTAAGAGAATTTCTCTCCTCTTAGTTTATTCTGTCAGGTGTTGACAGCTTGTGGGATTGTTCTAGTAGCATTGCTAGGGTGGGGCAGGAGGGGGTAACTGTCCAGGCCACAAGTGTTGGAAGTGCAATCAGCTGATCCAAATTTTCCTTTAGTGCATTTGCTGTCAGACTTGAGCACTGTAGTGCTCCATATGTGGTCTAAACTGTAGCAACTGCTTGCTACATTATAGTAAGCAGTTTGCTACAGTTCAAAAGAAAAAAAACATTTTTTATTAAGTAAAACTTAAGCACTGTAGGGCTCCATGCAGGCAGGGTATAAAATGTATCAACTGTTTGCTACATTTGTAGCAACAGCAGTTTGCTACAGTTGAAAAAGGAGAAACTTTATTTATGTATTCATTTATTAAACTAAAGTATGAATGCCATAGTGCTCCATGCAGGCAGGGTATAAACTGTAGCATCTGATTGCTACATTTGTAGCTAGCAATTTGCTGCAGTTAAAAGGGAGATTTTTTAACTAAAGCACGATGCTGTAGCGCTCCATGCAGGCAGGGTAAACTGTAGCATCTGATTGCTACATTTCTAGCTAGCAGTTTGCTGCAGTTTAAAGGGAGATTTTTTTAACTAAAGCATGATGTTGTAACACTCAGTGCTGGCAGGTGTGTGTTGGAGGATTGGGGCAGACACACAGAAACAGGACCAGAATGGCTGGATTGGGGGGGGGGGTGCTTGTCCTGCATCTGACCACATGGTTGGTGTGCCTATACAAGGAACGTTCTGTGCTTTTTTTTTTCCCTCTCCTCTTGAATACAGGAGCTGTGGGGGGGGGCATAGATCTAACTGTAATAAGCTCATAGTTTATTGATTGGCTTATGACAGTGCATGAAGTGCTTATTTTTGTTGCTCTTCATTTGAAGAGCTGAGGGGGGTGAGGCACTGGTTAATAGTACCAGCCCAGGGCACTGGTTGAACCAGCTATTCTTCTGGATTGTTCTCCCATATTTCATTCTGAAGGGAAGTCCTGTCTGAATCCTACAATTTTGACATCTGTCTCTGGTGCCTAGGTACGATTTGGAGAGTCTGTATGACTGTGCATTTACTATGTCTAAGACCACTACTAATGCTATTGTTTTGAGAAGACATGCCTAGGTGTGTCGTCAAACATTTTCTGATTATGTAAAGTCTGTGATTTAAAACAACTTTAAACAAGGTGGTTTTCTTGGGCCCTGCTGCCCCTCAGGTTCTCAAACAGAAATCATCTGTTTTTGTTTTTGTTTTTATTATTTATTTATTTATTTTGCTTTTTTAAGACAAAATAATCATTCTCAGACCTCTTCTGGCAAACAGGCAACAGAAAAGAGATGTCAGGAGGGGAACAATAAGAAATGGATAATTTTTCAAAAAAAAAAAAAAGACTATGCCTACAAAAGGACTTATCCAGCATTCCTCCCACCCACTCCTCCCCCTGCCCTGCATCTCTAAGTCTGTCCTGCAGACTAGCTTTCTGTCTTTCCTTTTGGAAACAAATAGTTTCAGACTATTGGGCACTAATACTGGTTTAAGAAGGTTACAGATGACACTAAATACACATGCTTCCTTTCGGGGGATTTCCTACCCTTCCCTCCAAGCCAAAGATTTTTCCTCAGGTTCTACAACACATGCTTATCCTACTAGTCATACTACCAGTGCCTTTAGACCAAGGGGAGGAAGGCTTCTACTCTGTAATGTTTTTGGTTTCAAAGCATGAGCTTTCCTGGAGACCATTTCTAGATCTTTCTCAGTCAGTTTGTGAAGGTACTGAAATTCACAATGTTGACCCTTTAGGGTCTGTTACTGGTCGTTTTTGTTCTGAATTTTATTTGGTAGCATTAGACCTAAAAGATGCTTATCACTTTACCATAGCCACAGGGTACAGTAATTTTCTTAGGTTCTGTGTCTGGGTCACATCATCATTTCTCTACATTACCTAGCTAACTCTAGGTGAATGTTTAGCTCCAGAGAATAGTCTATTGCAGACTGCAAGGCCATTCACATTTTCCTATTTTAGATAATTTACTAATCTTTGCAGAATATTTTGCCAGATGTCAGGAGCCCATAATGTGGGTTCTTTTTACACCTTACCAATCTGAGCTTCCAGATAAAAGTTCAAAAATCCTCCTTGACTCTTGTCACACAGGATTATGGTTTTAGACTGCCTTCTAGAAGAATCTCTTAAGTCATTCCTAACACAGAAATGTTTTTTTTTTAATCTGGAAACTTGCATTATCTTCAATCCATCTGAGAATTCAGAGTTCACAGCTTCAGTGACTCACGATTCCACTTGCCAGGTTATACAAGAGATAAAAATTAATGGTAAAAAATGTGGACCCAACACACATTCATCCTCTGGGATTGTCAGATTCCAGTTTTGGGCTCATCAAGAAAGAACTGCATAGATGGAGGCAATAAATAGCCTCTGTTTGTGCATGGGAAGCAGTTTTAATGGGAGTAAAGGTGTGAGACCCGTGGGAGAGTTCCAACAGATCAAAACACACACATGCTAGAAATTTTAATTGTGAGCCATGCTATTCACGACCTGTGGTCCATGATGACTGTAGACAATACCACAGGGAAGTGGTACATAAACAGGGTGGCACTAGGTCCTACCCCTGTGCAGGTTGGCTATGATGGTTTGAGAGATAGCACTACAGCATTGTACAACCCTTCAACATCTTGTATATGTCAAAGCAAAATGTAGTGGCAGACAAAGTGAGCAGGACCAGGACAGACCCTCACAAATGGAAATTGAATGAAGGGGGTTTCCAGGAATTGATCCACTTGTGGAGAACAACTCAAATAGGTCTGTTCACCTTCTTTCAAAACAGGCAACTAAGTAAATTCTACACCAGGACTCCTTCCAGTCAGGCATGTGAACAGTTATTCCCATGATCTGGAATGTTACTTTGAAGACTGAAAAAGGATTTCTCAAAAAAAAATTGTGGTGACTGTCTTCTGATACAGACAACATTGGATCCTGTGTTGTCTTTTTTTTTTTTTATCCATCTCAGCTTGTGGTTAGCAAATCTTAGGACAGATTCTCAGAATCTTCAGCTACAAATCTCTACCTCCTCTCCCGTAATGTTCTGCAAACCCAAATCTCCCCAGATTTCATTTCCCACTTCCTGTCTGATGCACCTATATGAAACTGTGGCAGCTATGTGACCTTTCAGTTATGTTTCTGTATTTTTCTTCCTGTTCTCATAAGTTTAGCATTATTTCTTAGCCATTGTTTACTTTGTGAGATTTTCATTTGAATCATACCTCTCAACCTCTTAATGCAAGAAAGTTGAACAAAGCCCAACAAAATGGGGGGGGGGGGGTCAAAGGTCCAAAAATAGGGACATATTTTAAATATTGCTCTTATAATCTTAGAAAGTTGCTAGTGTAGCAGTTTTTGTTTAAACATATAATGTGATGATGTCCTATCTCGCCTTCATTCTTAGCAGGTTGGATTTGGAACTGATCCTCGGTTCCGACTCGGGCTTATACAAAAGCTTGAGGTCTTCCACTAGCTCATGGCTAAAACCCTATCCCATCATGCACCAGGAGAGCTCCCCAGATCTTGTTTGCCACTAAACAAGATCGGGTGCTCTTCCTACTGGCTCTTGCTAAGTAGTTTTTTTCTGCTACATATGTTGTAAATTTGTTAGCCTTTTTGAAACTGTTTTATTCCAGCTAATTTTTGCTAAATAAATTCTGTGTTTCGCCTTTTCTTCTGTTGTCATTGCTGTTGGCCATCGTTTTTTCTGTAAGGCCTTTCTTCCCCTATCCCGGCTTTAAACTTAGTTTCAAAACCCATTTTAGTTAGAGGGTTTTTTCTTCCCTTTTTTCTCTTTTCCTCCCTTAAGTATAGCCTAGTTCATTTAAATTACAGAGCTGCCTTTAGCCCATTTGACTTAGAGGGCTTTTCCTGTCCTTAAATTCCTCAAGGCTAGCTCATTTAAGTTAGAGGGCTGGCTTTGCCCGTTTAAGTTAGAGGGCCTTTCCTTTGGTGATTTTAGTGTAATCACTGTGCTCATTGTAAAAAAAAAAAAAAAGTTGAGGTAGAATATGTATAGCTATATTTTTCTCTGTAGTTAGCTGTTTTCCCATTGTTGTTGCTGATTAGTTCTTCAAAGCATTCTACGGAAACTAAACCCTCTGTGTTTACAAAATGTGTCAAGTGCAGCCAAAAATATGTCTAAAATTGACGGACATACCATTTGTGTGTACTGTCTTGGTGCGGTACAACTTCGAGTCCTGTGCCATCTGTCACTCCTTTAGTCACACGGTGTTAGAGAGCAAGAACAAGCTCATTCTGAGAGGCTTGTTGAAGACCCCTTTTTCAGAAGCAGTCGAAGAAGGTTTGGGTCCTTCAAAGTCAGGCCAGTTCCCTTCTTCAAAATCGGACAAGTCAGGGAAAAGGTCCTCCTCTTCAAGTGTTCAGTTGAAGCCATCTAAGAAATTACCTAAAGTTTCTTCTTCAGACTCGGCCATCGGGCCCGAGAAGGCTTCTACCTCAGCTCCTTCAATTTTGGAGCCATTGGAATTTCATTTGCGGAGCCGGTCCCCTGAATTGGAACCGGTATCTCCCACTCTAAGGTCTCCATTGTTGCAGTCCTCCAAATCTCCTGCTCCCGCCGCTCGATCTTCCCAGGAGTCTGTCCAATGATGATGTGGATAGTGTGGTACAGAGGCTCTTGAGGACACTGGCGCTCTCCAAACTGTTGTCAGATCCAACCCAGAGGGCTTCAGAACCGACCAAACCTACCCTTTCACAGTCATTTCCTCCTTCAATCCAGTCTCCGGCCTCTGAGCCAGAATGTCCAGAACTGATTGTAGTGGAACCATTGGAACCGAGACGTATCACAGGATCTTTGAAGACTGACTATTGCTCCGACGTCTTTGATTCCATCCAAACCTGAGGAGTCTAGGAGCCGATGCTCTCCAGTCAAGTCTGGGGAAGGGAGTTGGATCGGACAGTTGTCGGATCCGAACTTGCCATCTCGGGGCATCGGCTCAGGTGAGCTCTGCTCCTACCTCCGTCTCGGATCCAACCACCTTGGTTCCGGGGATTCCCTCTGATTCTTCGGAGCCGGGAGTTTCTTCGGACCAGGGGAGGGGAGCTTTCAAGGTGATGAGAGTGCTGTCTCCAGAGACAGGTCCACTTTTTGGTCAGGACATTCTTCCCCCAAAGCCACCAGTGTCTGTCTCAGAACCACTCCATCCACAGAGATGCTGAGACCTTAGGATGCCCCATTGGGTGACCCCCTTTCTTCCGAAACCTCTCCAGAATACCCTTCTGAAGAGGTCCCTCAGAAGAGGCTATGTAAGAGGAAGCATTTAGACTCCCCAGAGGAGTCCATCATATCGGATACAGACCTTGATGATTCGGAAGGGTCCCACGGTCGCCCTCTGAGGATGTCTCTTTCGCAGATATCCTGGAAATACTAAAACAGAGAGGCGGCTGGAAGAACCCATCAACCCTTCTGAGGAGGAGTCTGTGTACCTGAAGGCCTTTGGGTCTCAACCTTCCGCCACTTGGGTGTCTATGCCTTTCGACGAGCTGATGGACTTAGTTTGTCGGAAGGCGTGGGAGTCTCAAAACTCAGTGGAACCTGATGTTCTTCGTGTTTCACTGTTGCAGTCATAACTGTAGGGTGCTCCTGCCGGCAGGCAGCCCGAGGTCGGCCACCAAAAAGGAACTTTCAGAGAAGTCCTCTTCTCTCCATCCGCCGAACAGTGAGTTTCATACGCTGGACGGATATGGAAAGTGCATCTTCTCTTCAGTGACTTTTGCACTTTGATCCCCTGGTCCGAAGAAACTCTGTTAACCGAATTGTTTGTTGATTTTTTGCCTTTTCTTATGTGTTGCAATGTACTACTCTTGGAGCTTTTCTCCCCGGGCCTCCGCTGAAAATGGACATATATCCAGTCGGACTATCCCGGTTAACAAATGTAAAATAAATAAATAAATAAATAAATTATCTGATTCACTTTACTAGGCTTCAGAGAGATCTCTTGAAAGAGCTAGGAGATGCCCTCCAAGGTTCAGTAGCTGAAGAGGGGTATCAGAGAAGGTTTCCTCTCAGGTCTCCACCTTAAACTCAGTTGTCAACTCCTCCATGAGGCTCATTTCTTACACAGCAGATGGAGCGAGCAGGGCAGCAGGTTCAGGAATTTCCTTAAGGAGACGTTCCTGGATGCGCTTGTGTGACTTTGTGGAGCCCTTTAAATCTTTTGTAAAAATGCCCCTTTCGATGGTTCGTCCTTGTTCTGGCCAAAAGTCAAAGACATACTAACCAAGTGTGAGCAAGAAGGAAAGTCTCTCTCTACCGTAGGAGTCCATTTTTCCCTACCTACCAGACCTTATCCAAAGAGTCAGAAAGGAGGAAAAATGTGGTTTTGAAAGAGAGCTTTCCAGAACACACGTTGTGATTCTTCCCCCAGGAGCAGTGGGGGAATTGCTAATGAAAGATGCCAACCATGCAGCAGAGAGGGTCCGCAAAACCAGGGCGACAGGGAATTGTTTCTTGGTGTAAGCCCTTTCAGCGCTCCTGAAAGCAGGCCCGCCTGTCCAGCTCTGGAGGCAGTCTGGGGCTGCTTATCTTTGTACCCAAAAGCCTGGCTAACAATAACAAAAGACAAATGGGTACAAAGCATTGTATTCAGAGATTACCCCATACCCTTTTCCTTCCTCGTCCTAAACACAAAAAACATCCCGGACATTCCATCCAGTCAAAGGGAACAGACAACTGTAGAAAATTAAAAGTTGCTAGACAAAACAGTCATCCAAACAGTCCTCACAGACCAAATAGGATCCGGAACTTACTCAAGGTTCTTTTAGTCCTAAAGAAAACAGGGGACTGGAGATGTATCCTGGATCTCAGCAAATTAAACAAATCAGTAAGAAAGTCAAAGTTCTGGATGGTAACACTGCAGTCACTGCTCCCTTTTCTAGGACAAGACGAGGGTCTATAGACCTCCACAGTGCATACTACCACATAAAAATGGACAGGTGATCCAGGAGTCATTTGCGCTTTCAGCTGGGAGCCAGTCACTGCCAGTTCCAAGCTCTACCCTTTGGCCTCACTACAGCCCCCAGAGTGTTCACCAAGTGTATGACAGTAGTAGTGGCTCATTTGAGACACCTAGGATTCCGAGTGTTTCCACACTTAGACGACTGGTTCCTAACCGCCTCCATCGATCATCTACTATTCAAAACGAGAGATGCCACCTTGCATCTCTGCTCTCACCTAGGAATCACAATAAACTATGAAAAAATCTGCCTTGTTGCCATTTCAGCGTATCATTTTTATCGAAGCAGATCTAGATACAACAAACATGATGGCAAAACTTTCCTCTGAAAGGGTTCAAGTCCTACGACGTCAGGCCTTAAACCTTCTTTTCAAGAAAAAAGTACAAGCAAGAACAGCCCTGAAAGTCTTGGGAACCATGGCAGCAGCAGTAACCCTGAGTCCATTAGCACATCTGTACATGAGAATTCTACAGTGGCTATTGTTCACTCAGTGGTCTATGCAAGAACTACCCATATCCCACCAAATTTTGATAACGGAATCTTGCAAGAAAGACCTTTGTTGGTGGCTTTACTCCACTCATGACATCGGGTTGACCCTTTGTTCTTCCCCATCCATTAGCCACAGTGACCATGGACGCTTCCCAGATAGGGTGGAGGGGGGGCATTATCTGAGAAGGACAGTCCATGGCACTTGGCAGGATCATGAGGCCCATTTGCACATCAGTGTCCTAGTAACAAAAAGGCACAGCACGACCATCCATGTAAAACAAGGTTTATTGCTTCAGGCTTTCGAGTTGAAACTCTTTTTCAAGAATTAGTGTCCTAGAGATGAGAGTAGTGCTTTTAGCATTGCAGGGATTCCAGGATTCTCTTCTGCTAGGAACTATTGCAATACAGACATGTCAGTTGTGTGGTACATAAACAAATAAGGAGGAACCAGATCTTAACCTCTTTTGTCGAGAGACCCTGAGAATGTGGCAGTAGGTGACCTCCTCCCAGTGCTTTCTGGTAGCAGTGCACATCCCGGGGAAATCCAGAGTGATAGCAGACAAACTCAGCAGAGTAATTTTAATGCCTTACGAGTGGTCCCTAAAATAGGAAGTGGCAGAGAAGATTTTCTGCAAATGGGGTCAGCTTTGCTGTGATCTTTTTGCCACATCCATAAACACCAAATGCAGCAACTACTTTGCCCTGATCCCCCCCTCCACAGGGAGTCACCAAGGGATGCACTTGTCCAAGATTGGCCCTCAGGTCTCCTTTATGCTTTTCCTCCCTTTCCATTGATACCCAAAGTTCTTCAGAAAGCCAGTCACTTGGGAAGGAACTTGATACTCATCGACCCATACTGGCCTCGTCAAATCTGATTCCCCTTCTTGTGGCCTCATCTCCAGGAGGAGCCATGGATTCTGGACCCAGTTCCAGACCTCCTGACTCACGCATCAGGGAAACTCCACCCCTCCCTTCAAACCTTCAAATTGACAGCTTGGCTGCTCCAATTCCAACCATAGCCAGGCTCCCTAACCTTTCTCTGTCAGTAAAGCTTATCCTGATCTCGTCTCATAAGGCTTCGCCGAGAACGTTATATAGAAGCAAATGGAAAAGATTTTCTTCATGGGCCTTGAATAATCACATTGATGTTCTTCATCTCACATTGCTGCAGTCCTAACACTTGGGTAGTCCGCTGTCCTCGGTCGGCCCGAATAACAAAGTATAAGGCTGACGTCGGTCAAGGCGCATTTGACTGACATCAGGATGTCAGGGTACAAATGCGCATGACCGACGTCATATCCTCAGTCTTTTTTGCCACATGGTCCGATGCAGAAGCAGCGTTGCAAGTGCCGTTCGGCGTTCTGAAATTTTTGGTCGGAGTTTCAGACCGAGTCAAAGTTGGCTAAGTACCCGTTGGGAATATTTTAGTTTTTTCTTGCCTCAGTGGTTTACCGGATGTCAGAAAAAGTGAATAACTGTATTTCTTGTGGGAAACAGATACCGCATAGTGATTATCATACTTTGTGTATTCCTTGTTTAGGGCCTGAGCACGACGTTGTTGGGTGTCGCTCTTGTGCTAGATTCAATAAGCGCACTATAAAGAGAAGGTTAGATTGTGCCAGGTTAGTCTTCGGAAGCGGTTCAATTATAAAATGCCGTCGGATGCTCCGCCCGCTTCTACCAAGAAGCGCAAGGACCAAGCAGCTAAGCCTAAGCTAGAAGAACCGTCCGTGCGGACGCCGGTTCTTTAGAGGTGTCGGTGGAGCCGGTGGTTCCACCGGAGGTTTCTTTGGAGTCCCAGGGAGAGACTTTGTTATTGCAGGATGTGGCCTCTCAGGAGGCAGGTCAGGCTGAAGGGGCTTCTCAGGTTACTGTACTCCCTCCCTTCCTAGGGTGGTTAGGCCCTCTCCTTCTGTTTCCAAGGCTTCTCCCAGAGGCAGGCCAGGTTTAGCTTCAGTTGGTGTCACCCCTAGTTCTTCAGGAACTGTGCCCAAGAAGCATATGCTTAAAATGGCAGAAGATTTGATTACTTTGATTAGGGATTCTTTGCCCCCTCCTGATAAGAGACCTAGGGTGGAACCTGAGCTAGGGAGTTTTGAGCAGGCTTCGGATGTTTCAGAGTCTTCGGCTGAAGACTTGCAGGAGTATTCTCCTTATTCTGATTCTGATGTGGATGATTCTACTCCTTCTGCTTCTCCTCCTGAGGATTTTTCTTTTTCAGAGACTCTTCATTCCATGAGGGAGCATTTTAAGTGGGAAGGTCAGGACTTCTCTGATTCCAGGAAAAGGCTTAGGGAATTTTTGTTTTTACCCCAGCATAGGCCTTTGGCTATACCTCCTGTTCTGGATGTGGTAGAAGATGTTTTTGCAGAGGCTTCTTTTAATCCTGATTCTTTGCCTCCTGCTCCTGTTAAACCGGATAGGTATTACAGGGTGCCTGAAGCACATAAGTATCTTTTTAAGAGTCCTAGGGCAGACCCAGAAGCTGTTAGTCAGGGGCCTAAAGGTGTTAAGGCTTCTGTTGTTAAGAATCCGGTTCCTCCAGATAAAGAGGCCAGGGCTTTGGATAGATGGGGAAAGAAAGTTTATACTTCTTCCACCCTAGCTATGAGGGCTTTGAATTGCCAGTTTCACATGTTGAAATACCAAAACTATCTCCTTTCACAATTGAAGTCTAAGGTTGATGCTCTGGCGGAAGGTATTGAGTGTAAAGAGTTACAAGATTTAGTACATGTTTCTGAACAGGTGGGTAAGCATTCTTTGCAATGTGGTTTTGATGCTGTACAGGCCTCGTTTAGGGTGGCTGCCACTGGGTCAGTTCTTCGCAGGCACGCCTGGCTGAGGGATCAGAATTTATCTGACCATGTTAAGACAAGGATTTTAGATGCTCCTTTACAATCTGATGTGTTGTTTGGTTCTCCTGTTGAGGCAGTCTTAAAGAAAATGGAGGACAAGGCTAAGTCTATGCAGACTGTTAAAGATTTTTTGCAGGTTCAGCCTCCGAAGTTTAGTAGAAATTGGCCTACCAAGGGGTGGACGTATCCTTCTTATGATTCCCAGTCTAGGGGTAGGTCTAGGCGTGGTAGGGGCAGAGCTCAGGGCTCTTTCAGGCCTAGAACAGGGAGTTCACCTGCACAGTCTTGGTGAGGGCAGGGGTCAGTCCTTTCGTAAACAGACCCAATGACCTACCTTTTCAGCTGCCAGAGCCTTCTCGTCTGGCAGCACCTTTGGGAGGAAGGTTGGCACTTTTCAAGGAAAATTGGAGTTTAATTACCCAAGACAGATGGGTATTGGATATCATACACCACGGTTACAGGTTTTATTTCCATACCTTGCCTCCTTTCAAAGGCATGCCAGACGTTCCTCCTCAGCAAAGAATAGAGGCTCACAAACAAATTTCTCTGTTACTTCAAATAAGGGCCATACAGCCGGTCCCTATGCCAGAAGTGGGCCTAGGATTTTATTCTCGCCTGTTCCTAGTGCCAAAGAAAGGGAACACGTGGAGACCAATTTTGGATTTATCTACCCTCAACAGTTATCTGGACATTCCCAAGTTCAAAATGTTGACGTTACAACAGCTTTTACCTCTGCTGGGCAAAGGTCATTGGATGGTAACTTTGGATCTCAAGGAGGCTTACCTTCATGTTCCTATCAGACTGAGTTGCAGGAAGTATCTGCGTTTTCGGGCTGGGACTTCTCATTATCAGTTCTCTGCATTGCCCTTTGGCTTATCTACTGCGCCCAGAGTGTTCACGAAAGTTCTGGCTCCAGTGATAGCTTTCCTCAGGCTAAAAGGAATACAGATCTATCCTTATTTGGACGATTGCCTGATTCTGGCTCAAGGAAGGGACGAGCTTCTTCATCATTTGGAATATGTGATAGCAGTGCTAAGATGCCTGGGGTATTCTGTGAGCGAAATAAAGTCCAGTCTAGTACCCTCTCAGGACATGTGCTTTCTGGGTGTAAGACTGCATACAGCATCCCAGATGGCCTTTTGACCCCGGACAAACAAAAGAATCTTTCCCTTTACTTTCATCAATTGTCTCATCAGTCCAGGCTGACTGCAAGGACAGTCCTTCAAGCCTTGGGGTTCATGGCATCTTGTATTCTGGTGCTTCCCAATGCCAAACTGCATATGAGGAAGTTACAATGGTATCTCAAAAATGTATGGACACAGCACTACCAGGATCTGGACACTGTCATTCAAATAATACCTTGCATTCAGAAGGAATTGTTGTGGTGGGCTCAGGAATGTCACCTAAACAAGGGACTCTCTGTGACCCGGCCAGAGGCGAGTCAGATTCTAACGACAGATGCCTCAGACAAAGCTTGGGAGCTCATCTGAATGGAAAGTGGATACAAGACAAGTGGCCTGCCAGACTACAACATCTACATATCAACTTGAAGGAGATGTTAGCAGTCCAGTTTGCATTAATAGCTTTCAAGGATTTACTTCTTCCAGGGCAGGTGTTGATTCTAACAGACAACACAACTGTCATGTGGTACATCAACAAGCAAGGGGGAACACATTCTTATCCTCTGTGCAGGCAAGCAATGATTTTGTGGGAGACTGCTCTCAGTTTACAGCTAAATCTTCAGGCAAGGTTTCTGCCAGGAGCACAGAACTCCTTAGCAGATGTGTTGAGCAGACAAATCATGGATCCCCACGAGTGGAAATTGGATCCTCATGTATTTCAGAGATTGACAGTGTCATGGGGAACTCCAGACATAGATCTGTTCGCTTCTCCACTAAACCACCAGCTGCCAAAGTTTTGCACGAAAAGGTTTCATCCCACAGCTTGGAAAGTGGATGCTCTTTCTTTCAATTGGAGCAATCTTCATGTGTATGCCTTTCCACCTCTGCCTCTCCTCCCAAAGGTACTACTAAAGGCCAGACAGGACAAGCCAAGGGTGATTTTGATAGTTCCAGATTGGCCTCGACAGCATTGGTACCCATTACTGAGAAGCCTGGTATGGGAGCCTCCATGGCCTTTGCCTTCGATTCCACACCTGTTGTCTCAGGAGGACAGTCATTTGCTCAATGTCAAGCTTCACTCTCTTCACCTAACAGCCTGGCATATTCTGTTTTGAACCATAGTGGGTCTCAACTTCCACAGCAAGTTTTGAATGTTATTTTGGAAGCTAGAAGGCCTAGTACAAGGAAAGTGTACGCAGATAAATGGAAGAGATTTTTATTTTGGAGTGCAGCAAAGGATTTTGATGTTTCTGAGCCTAATTTAAGTGTGGCTCTTAAATATCTTACTGAATTACTGGACAAAGGTTTGTCCTTCTCTTCTATTAAGGTTCATGCTGCAGCAATTTCGGCTCACTATGATTGTGACCCACCATTGTTTTCTCATCCTTTGTTCAAGCAATTTCTTAGAGGGGCAAAGAATATAAGACCCCACGTAGAGCTCCTACTCCTGCTTGGGATCTCAATTTTGTGTTGGAGAAACTCACTCTACAACCTTTTGAGCCTGCAGCTACGGCCGAGTTGAAATATTTATCATGGAAGACTGCTTTTTTGTTGGCCATTACCTCTGCGAGAAGGGTTTCTGAATTACAGGCCCTTATGGCAGTTGAGCCTTTCTTAATTTTCCATAAGGATAGGGTATCTTTACGTACTAATCCTTCCTTTATGCCTAAGGTGGTTTCTAGTGTGGCTTTAAACCAAACTATTCATTTGCCTACTTTTTATGCAAATCCCCAAAATAAAGGGGAAAAGATTTTGCACACTTTAGATGTACACAGGCAGTTGCGATATTATTTGGACAGAACTAAAGGGTTCAGGCAGTCTCAGCAGTTATTTGTTTCTTTTACTTTGAGTTCTCAGGGCAAGCCTGTGTCAAAACAAACCATTTCTAAGTGGATTGGGTTTTGCATTGCTTTCTGTTATTCCCATCATGGCAAGGAGATTCCAGCTGGGATTAGGCCTCATTCCACTAGGGCTACTGCCACTTGGACAGCTTTTTTGAGGGGGGTGGCAACTAAGGATATTTTGGAGGCAGCTACTTGGAGTTCAGTGCATACTTTCTCTAGACATTATCACCTTCCACTTTATTCTAAATCTAGGGCTGGGTTTGCCACTGCTATTTTGCAGGGTATTTTGGCAGCTCCTGCTTCCTTATAGTTTTGCCATCCTCCCTTACCTCTGCTTTGGGATTCTACCCAAGTGTTAGGACTGCAGCAATGTGAGATGAAGAACATAGTACAGTTTTGTACCTACCATAAATGTAGATGTTCGAAGATCCACATTGCTGCAGTCCAATACCCTCCCTCCTTCCCTCTGTAGTTAGAGGCGGTTGTGTGGGTTGGGTTGTCAATATGGTGTATATTGTATATATTGTACATATTTTTAGTGCAAGGGTGGTTGGTTGGTTGTTTGCTGTCTTTTGGTTTTGACCTTTCTTTTTAGGGTCTTCTGACATCTGGGGCAAGAAAAGACTGAGGATATGACGTCGGTCATGCGCATTTGTACCCTGACGTCCTGATGTCAGTCAAATGCGCCTTGACCGACGTCAGCCTTATACTTTGTTATTTGGGCCGACCGAGGACAGCGGACTACCCAAGTGTTAGGACTGCAGCAATGTGGATCTTCGAACATCTACATTTATGGTAGGTACAAAACTGTACTATCCCTTCACTGCCCCAGTAGCTTCCATTCTTGAATTTCCTAGCATAGCTGTTTAATGAAGGGGTAGCTGCAGCTACTATTCGAGTTCGGTTAGCAGCCGTATCTAATTTCCATTTAGGTGAAACGGGCCCCAATGTCATGTCCCACAGACTTTGCAAAGCCTTTCTTACAGGTACTGTTCTATTAAGACCACCTATTAAGGTCCCTCCACCACCATAATTGTGTCTTATCCCATTTGATTTTTTCCCCCTTTCGAGCCTGCATCATCCTGCAATCTCAAGTATTTAACTTGGAAAACAATTCTTTTGATAGCTATTACTTCTGCTAGACGAATTTCAGAGCTGCAAACATTGTCAATAAAGCCCCCCTACATGCTTTTCCACAAAGACAGAGTATCCCTATAAACAAACCCATCCTTTCTCCCCAAAGTATGCTCAGAATTTAATCTGAACCAATCCATAGAACTACCATTTTTCCTCGCATTTATGGCAAGAATGTATATGCTACATCAACTGGATGTACATAGACAATTACGTTTCTACTTACATAGGACAAAAGACTTCAGAAAATCTGACCAGTTATTTGTATCCTTTTCTTCTCCTGTGCCTAAAGTCACACTTTCGAAATGGCTATCGGATTGTATTTCCTTTGCTTACCAATCTCAAAACAAAGAACTTTCCCATAAAGTAAAAGGTCATTCTACAAGAGCCATTGCAACCTCTTCTGCCTTTCGTGCGGGACTATCTATTGATGCCATTTGTGCTGCAGCATCATGGGCAAGGCCTTATACCTTTATCACTCATTACAAAGTAGATTTGGCCTCCAGGAACAGGTCCTCCTTTGGGTCCACTGTTCTGAAGAATATTCTCCCTTGAGCCACCCAAGAAAGATGCTGCTAGGGATGCTGTCCCAACCTGCTAAGAATGAAGGCGAGGTAGGACAACATTACGTAAAGAAGTTGTGTACTCACCATAACGTTCCATGTGTGTTGTCCATCTTGCCTTCATTCTTACATCTCACCCTCCTTCCCCCAGTCCTTTGCTCCTGGAAGACCGAGCTGATGCAATTGGCTGTTAATGTTCTCTGACCTTCATGATTGCTCTATTAGATATTCATTGACCTTTATTTAGCTGTATCTGCAAACAAGATCTGCGGAGCTCTCGTGGTGCACGAATGGGATAGGGTTTTAGCAATGAGGTAGTGGAAGACCTATAGCTTTTGTATAAAGCCGAGTCGGAACCAAGGATCGGTTCCAAGCCCAACCTGCTAAGAGTGAAGGCGAGATGGGCAACACGCATGAAACTTTATGAACCTATGGTGAGTACATAACTTATTTTTTTTCTGAAGGATTTGAAGTCTGAAACTCAAATGTATGCCATTATTTAGTGACTTCAATCCTCAGATCATCCCAGTGATTTAACAGAAAACTACAAATTTTATGAAGAACAGATCAGAAATATGGACCAAAAATCTGGACAGTTGAGAGGTATGCCCTGAATTTAGAGAGTCTGTGTACTGCTTCTGTTTGGGCTTTATGTGCAAGTATGCCTGCTAGCCCTGCTCCTGCCATAGTTGATTACTTCAAAAAAATAAAAACTTTGCTGTTTTTAGTACGTGCCTCTGAGTCCTTATCAGTGGCAGCATTTAAAGTAGTTTGTCTTTTGACGCAGTATTATTATTTGCTGCTGTTGGTTGGGGTTCTGTCTTTAATAGTTATTGACACTAAATGGACAAGATTTCAGGCTCAAAGTGTTTGGGGTGTGGGCACAAGTTGCACTTACCCCAGATTCCCATAACCTCTGCTTTTATTGTCTGGGAGTGGATTATTTTGATTCAGATTGCCAGGCTTACACAACATTTAGAGCCATGGCTCTGGTTGATCATAGGGTGAAATTTGGTGTTAACCCCTGCCAAGGCTGCGTCATCCCCTTCTCCTTCGAGGAGATCATTGGAGAAGGAAAAAGATAGGGATACAAAGAGAGACAAGAAGGCTAAACAAAAGGGAAAAGAGGTCTGCAAATGTTTTGCTAACTCTTCTTTGAAAGGTTTGCTGAATCCAAAGACCCCAAGTCCCTCAGCTCCTCTGGTTCTGACTTTGACTGTGGAATTGGTAGCCCACTGTCAATGATCTTTACCCATTCTTGCACCAGCTGTGAGTCTGAAAAAATCTCTAGCATGGAACATCCTGAGCCCATGGTTGTCAGTGGCTCCAGTTGTGTGTCTGCACCATTCACCATTCATCCTCATCAGTCCAGATGCAGTGTGTTCTTCAGAGTCATTCACCTCATCAGGTCCACCCATCTTTTGTTCAGGTCCAGGAAAGTACGAGTCCTTCACCACAAACCGATAAACTGGCTTCCACAAGGTCATACAAGAGCATTAAGGAGTCTGATCTGGAACAGCTCCTGTGAACCTTTTTGAAGACCCTGATGGACCTGGGGTTAAGGGTGCTCCACCTTCAGCCCTGACACTTGTCACTCCTCCTACTGCCCACATTTCAGTGCCAGTAACCATAATTCCAACACAAAACCCATATCTTCCCCTTCATCGATGCCAATACCTTGGCTGTCCTTAGCACCAGCACCTGCTTTGTTGAACTCAACTTTGTCCTTCTCTGAGCCAAGCGTGTCCCTATGCCATGGGGTTGAAGCCAAGGGTCCAGGATCGGGTACAACTCTGAGATTGTCGGAGCTGTCCCTACCCCTGAGTGCTTTGGCTGTGGATACTCTACTCTATTCTCTGATCTCGACTTCAGAACCAGCCGGGTTGGCAGCTGTAACACGGGCTTGTCCTTGATCTGTCAGACAAAGAATCCCTCACCAGCCAGCCAGCTTTGTCACTGGCATTTGACATCATAGAAAGGATATTGTCTCACTCCACGACAAGAATCTCTGTACCTTTGTTGGGTCCGTCCCGATTCTATCTGTCAATCTAAGGTTCCGTTATCACGTGAGCTGTCCGGACCAGAGGCAGTTACTACAAGCTTTCTCACAGATTGGATCTTCTCGCACAAGGCAGGTGGAGTGGAGTTTGATACACCACAGGCTCAAACTGCTACTACTGACTGCCTGGATAATTCAGTCCTAATAGCTTTTAGGCACCTTTTTCCATGAGGATGTGCAGCAGGTACTAAAGGGGACAAGAAGTCCTACTAGGAAATTTTATGCTAACAACTGGAGATGATTTTCTAGCAGGTGCTCACCTATAACGAGGTTTGTTTCTGGGATTATTACTGTTGGGTCTCAAACACTTGTTGTGAGAGTTACTCCTCTTGACAGAGTTATTTATTAGTCATTTTAGGATGTCTGCCCATGGATCCTTCTTATTTCAGACTTAGCTCAAGCTATTTTAGGTTTAATTTCTCCCAAGTCTTTGAGGTTTTTAATACCATGACGGGAATGTATCCCAATTCTAAGTCAGGGAATGATCAGAAATGATAAAATTAGTATTGTTTCAGTCTTTGATGTTGCCCAAGAGTGCTCTTCTCACCATTCACATTGTACCCAGAATTGCTGCCTCCTGTAATTCATACAGGGTTATTTGTATTGGTAGCATAACAACAAAAAGAAAATGGGAAGAAGCTGCTACCGAGCTGCTGTTTATTAAATTACACTGATTTAGCACTTTCATCCTAGTTCTTGGACTCATCAGAATTCTGATGAAGTCTAAGAACTAGGACGAAAGTGCTACATCAGAGTAATAAACAGCAGTTCGGTAGTGGCTCATTCCCGTTTTCTTTTCTTGCGTTACAAGTTTTTTTATCTGGTTGCTTTGCTTGCATTCTGTATTGGTAGCATATCTAAGTACGTCTGTAAAATTCTTTCTTCTTAGACATATTGTTCTTACTACTGTTTGAACTGTCTTGGATGTCTTTCTTCCATATTGTTCTTGTTTCTGCCTGCAAATCTTGATATTTTGTGACTGTCTTTCTGTACATAAGACACTATAATCACTGGGTTTAACAGTTTCAGTGCTGAATGCTGCTTTTGTTTTTTTCTTGCATCTGTTTTTTGAACTGTTGGTAATGGATGATCGTATGTGTGATACACAGTTAATCATTTTCTGTAATGCTTTATGGTTTTCACTGCTTCCCAGCTATGTCTGTATTGTATTTGCCCATTCTCAAACACAGCATTCTTGCCACATTATTGTACTTTTCACTGAATAGGCTGTCTGCCATGAGAGTGTATCATGCCCAGCAACAAGATGTGTGATTTCATTTTTTTTTTTTTTTTATAGAACCTGTATTTGTCTGTTTCTCCCACCTTTTCAGTGCATTTTGGAAACCAAAGTATACGTGGCCCACTGTCTTGGGGCCACCATTATTAACCTTTCATTTTTTGGTTTTAGTTCAACTCGTAACCATTTCTGCATCAAAGTTCTGTCAACATGAGGCTGTTCTAGGAGATATCTGTACTTGCCACTCTATTTAGGGATTTCCAATTTTCTTTCCTTCTCATCTGATCCTTCTCCTTATATTATTTTTTGATACATTCATTTGCTGTCTGATTTTTTTCTATTTCTGGTTTGACTTCCATTCCTGCTTGACACAGAAATGGTTGCAAAGATGTCATCTTAAGATTTTTTTTTTCTGTATGTTTTAAAACTTTCACTGTGTTTGGCTGTGATGAAGTTAGCAGATATATATATATATATATATATATATATATATATATATATATATACAGTCCAGCGATTGCAAATATATATGTATAACCAACTTCAATGAAGCCTATACCTCCATCAGAGCGAGGAATACATAATCCGTGTATACCTATTTTATATATCATTTGATAAACGTGAAGCATTTTACTTGTTTTCATGTCCGAGTGATCCATTAATGTTTGGGGCCAGTTGATCACCGCAAAACTGTAAGTTAGAACAGGAAGAATAAATTGATTTATAGCTTGGACTTTATTCCTAGATGTCAAGGCAGTCTTCATTATCTGTTTTGGTCTTCTGAAGTATTCCTTTCTGAGCTTTATTCACTTTTGTTCATGTTTTAGTGTTGGTCATTCATCTATTCCCAAATATTTATACACTCCCCACCTGCTCAAGTTATTTTATGTCACTTTCCTATCCAAGGTTGATATTTTTTGGTGCTGCTGTTTTCCTGGTTTAAATGTTGCTTTTGCACATTTATAAAGATCAAATGTCATTCTTGTATCATCTGAGAAAGTTTTAACCATTTGTAGTCATGCTTTCATCTCCTCATCTGATGAACTATACAAGTAGGTGAGAAATCTTTAAGCGATGTTTTCTGGGAGCCAAATTGTAACCATAGCCTAATCTGTTAAGTAAACCAGTTAATGGGTTAATGGCAAGATAAAAACAGAAGCAATGACAGAATATCCCCCCTTTGAATTTATATCCCCAGGATAATCATTTGTCATGACTCTACACATAAGTGGTTTGCCACTGTTTTATGGTCACTGTAATGCAATTGATCATAGTAGTGTGCATCTTGTACATCTGTAAACATTCTTTATCAATTTGTGTGGGATGCTGTCATATGCTTTTTTGCAATTTATGCATGCCATACTTAAATTCTTCCCCTTTTACAATTCTCTGTTATGGCTTTATTTAACATTAAATGATCCTTTGTTTTGTATGACTTTTATTTTATCCTGTTTTTCTATTGCCGTAATTGAGTTTTTATTCTAAATGACCATAATTTGTCTGCTTCAGTTCCAGTATATAGTCTGTGTATTATCAGAAGTCAAGTTATTGGTCTGTAGTTCTCAGGATGGCTTGCAGATTTATTCTTAAGGCGGAGTTCTATTTCTTTTAATTTCTCCCAAGTGCTTTGGGTTTGTACTACCATGACGGGAATGGATCCCATGCCTAAGCCAAAGTATGATTAAAGTTCATGAAATTATTATTGTTTCAATCTTTGATGTTAGCCAGAAGTGTTCTTTGCAGCACCCGCAGTGTGCTCAGTAATGTCTCCTCCTGCAGTTTGTACGGAGTTACATGCATCTGTAACATGTCAGAGTACGATTGGAAATTCTTTATTATAAGACACATTGCTGCTATCACTATTGGAACTGTCTGCATCGTCCTCCCACTTTGCCCTCATTTCTGCCTGCAAGTCCAGGTATTTTATGACTTTGTGTGTCTCTGTGTACATAAGACACTGTAGTCATTGGGTGTAGCAGTTTCAATGATCAATGCTACTTTTGCCTTCTTTTCATGCACTATTATGTCTGGTTTTCTGTTATCTGTTTTTTTTGAACTGTTGGTAATGGGTGATCCCATGTGATGTAAACTTCATCATTTTCTGTAATCCTTTGTGGCTCATGTTTCCAGTGTTTTTCAGCTACTTCAGTATTGTAATGTTTGCACAATCCCCAATGCCACATTATTATGACTTTCAGTATACAGTCTTTATGACATTAGTATGTCACAGCCAGCAGCAAGATGTGTGACCGTTTCCAGTTCTGTTTTACAAAACCTACATCTGTCTGTTTCTCCCACATGTTCAATGGACTTTGCAAACCAACGTGTACATAGTCCACTGTCTTGGGTTGACAGTATTAACCTTTCGTCTTTTGGTTTAAATTCACTTCTGCTTAACCATTCCTGCATTTAATCCTGATCTGCATGAGGTTGTTCCAAGAGTTTTCTGTACGTGCAACTATATTTATGCATTTTCCACATTTCTTGCCTTTTCATCTGATCCTTCACTTTATATTCATTCTTTTGTTTTTTGGCACATTCAGTTGTTGCCTGATGTTTATCTGCTTCTGGTTTGATTTCCATTCCTGCTTGACGCTGATATGCTTCTGCTAAACTTAGCAGGGAAGTCATCTTAGACTTATTCTCCTCATGTTTTATAACTTTCATTACGCTTGGGTCTTGAGGTCAGCAGATGTGTGCAGTCCCACATTTGCAGATCTATACATGTAGTCAGTTTCAAGGAGATTCATACACGCTTCAGAATGGGGAGTATGTAGTCTTTGCTATACACTGATTTTTTTATAAATCACTTGATGAGCATCCTTCTTCTTTTCCTGTCCAACCTGTCAAACACCTTTTGGGGCCAGTCAATCATTCCAAAACTGTACGTTAGGACAGGAAGAGCAAATCGGTTAATAGCTTGGACTTTGTTCCTAGATGCATTCTTATATCACCTGAAAAAGTTTTGACCACTTGCAGTTGTGCTTTCAGTTCCTCATCTGATGAACTATAAACTTTTAAATCATCTACAAAAAAAGAAAATGAGGTCTTTACACTTTGTTGTTTTCTGCGAGCAAAATTGTAATCATGACCTAATCTGTTAAGTAAACAGCTTAATGAGTTAAGGGCAAGAGAAAAGAGCAACTGTGACAGAGAGTCACCCCGGAATATCTCCCTTTGAATTTTTATGCCTGGAATAATAATTTGTCCATTATCATGGCTTAACTGCAGAGTGGTTTGCCACTGTTTTATGGTCACGTTGGGTGTATCTTGTACATTTTTAAGCACTCCTTTATTCATTAATGCAAGATTAAAAGAGATGCTTTTTTTTGTAGTCTAGCCATGCCATACTTAGATTCTTCCCCTTTTTTTACAGTTATCCATTATGACTTGAACAGTAAATGATGTTCTTCGTGTTTCACTGCTGCAGTCATCATACTTGGGTTATCTGCCTGCAGGTAGCCCTCAGTCGGACCAAATACCAGAGTCTTGGGATTTCTGCGTCGGATGCTATTGCCTCATCCATGAAGTCAGGGGTGTAAAACATGCAGCTAACGCCATTACATCAGTTTTCCTTGCCATGCAGGAGCCCAAAGCAGAAGCAGTTCGCAAGTGCCGCTCAGCAGCTACCTGAATTTTTTGTTTTTCGAGTTTCAAATCTGAAGACTTCTAAAGCCAAGTACCCCGTTGGGGATCCTTTTTTCTTGCTCTAACCGATGTCAGAAAAAGTTAACAATTGTCTTGCCTGTGGAAAGCAAATACCTCACAGAGATTTTCATTCTTACTGCGTCACCTGTTTAAGCCCAGACCACGATGTCCCTCGCTGTCGGTTTTGTGCCTTGTTCAACGCCCGAACTAGTCGTCATCGGGCTATGTTTGTCTCTAAGTTCTTTCGCTCTCGTTCTCCCTATTCCAAAATGGCGTCGGTAAGCCAGACGACTACCGATCTTCTGAAAAAACACAAAGATAAAGACAGAGAGAGAGACTGCATAGGTCCAAAACTGCCGACAACGCTTCCGTTAAGTTAGTCGCCAGTGCGCCTGTACTCAGTGAGGTGCTTTCACAGCCCCTTTTACCCGCTTCTACAGATTCGCAGGCCTATACTGAGACCCATTTGGAGTCCAGTATGCTGCGAGATGTTTCTTCGACTATGGAACCTGCGGATGTCTCTCCCTTGGATGGGTCTGGAGCCGCTGTGCAGGCACCGACTTCTGAGGGTGTACTCAGACTTTCCGATGTTCGTATTAAACCGACTACTTTGTTAATGACTAAATCTACTGAATTTCTCAGGCCCAGAGTTTACACTATGCCTAGGAAACCGAAGACCAAAGCTCATTCTCAAGCTCCCATGCCACAGAAACAAATGCTTAGAATGTCTGAAGACCTTACTACTTTAATTAGGGGAAGCCAGCTTTCCCCCTCTAAAAGGCAAAGAATTGATTTTCCTTCAGATTCTTCAGACCATGAGTCTGATGACTCTGACCCCTGTGATTACCAGGACATACCCTTATCTACCTGTGAGGACTCTGATGCAGAGGAGTCAATTCCCTCAGCCTTCCCCCTGAGGACCTTTCTTTCGGTGAAACCTTGCATACCCTAAGTATGCCAGGACTACCCACAGTCCAAAAAGAGACTCAGGGAATTTTTAGACTTGCTTCAGCATAGGCCTCTAGCTATTCCTCCTGTCCCTGGATGTTGTAGATGATGTCTTCATTGAATCCAGCCTTACCCCTGATACTTTACCACCTGCTCCTAGAAAGCCTGACAGATACTACAGAGTACCTGAGTCTCACAAATTTCTCTTTAAAAATCCCACTGCGGATCCAGAGACCATTTCCCAGGGACCTGAAGATATTAAGGCTTCTACAGCCAAAAATCCCACCCCTTCGGACAGAGATTTTAGGGCTCTAGACAGATGGGGTAAGAAGGTATATACCTCTGGAACTCTTGCCATCAGGGCTTTAAATTGCCATTTTCACATGTTGAAGTACCAGCAGCATATTATTGATCTAATTAAGCAAAAAATGTTGTTGATTCTTGATTGTGCAGAAAATAAGGACTTACAAGACTTAATGCATTCTGCAAACCAAGTTGATAAACATACTTTGCAGTGTGGTTTTGATGCCTTAGAAGCATCTTGCGGGGCTGCTGTCACTTGGTCTGTTCTGAGAAGGCATGCTTGGCTGAAGGAACAAATCTTACTAGACCATGTCAAAGCAAAATTACTTGATGCTCCATTAAACCAAGACTGTTTGTTTGGCTCGAAAGCCGAAGTTGTTCTTAAAAAGATGGAAGAAAAAGCTAAATCCATGCAAACTGTTAAAGATTTCTTACAGGTACAGCCACCTAGATTCAGTAGGCATTGGCCTTCAAAACATTGGTCCTTTCCAGTCCCTTCCAGACCTTCTCAGTCCAAACCCAGGGGCAACAGATCACAAAGACTACAGTCTCAGGGAATGCACAGATCTAAACAATGGAGTGCTCCCTCCTGAAAAACTGGGAGTGGTAAGCCACCCCCTAGGGAAAAGTTCACAATGACTTGTCCTTAACCCTTCCCAGCCATGCCCGAGTACTTGCACCCCAGGAGGAAAACTCTCCCTGCATGCAAAAAACTGGGAGTGTATTACCCAGGACCAATGGGTCTTAAACATTGCTATCCCAGGGATACAGATTCTATTTCCACTCTCTGCTAACTCCAAGCAGATTGCCAGACCTTCCTCCAAACCAGTGGACAGAGGCCCAAAAGCAAGTACTTTCTATTCTCAGTATCAGGGCTATTCAACCCGTGCCAGCAGAGCAAAGGGGACAGGGTTTCTACTCCAGGCTGTTCCTGGTGCCCAGGAAAGAGAACTCTTGGCGCCCTATTCTGGATCTGTCAACCCTAAACACCTTCCTGGTGATACCAAAATTTAAAATGCTTACACTCTAGCAGCTCCTTCCTATGCTAGCCAAGGACTCCTGGCTAGTTACCATAGACTTAAAAGAAGCTTATCTGCACATCCCCATAAGGGAATCTGGCATGAAATATCTACATTTCAGGGCAGGCTCTATGCACTATCAGTTCTCTGCACTTCCCTTTGGCTTATCTACTGCGCCCAGGGTATTCACAAAGTGCCTGGCTCCAGCCACTGCTTACTGCAGGCAGAGAAATATTCAAATTTACCCATACTTGGACGATTGCCTGATTCAGGCAGACAATCGGGAATTGCTACTTCAGCACCTGACCTTTGTAAAGAGACTCCTAACTTCTCTGGGGTATACCATCAACGAAAAGAAATCACATCTGGTACCAAGCCAAAAGATTGTATTCTTGGGAGCAAGCTTGAACACAACTTCCCAGATGGCATTCCTCACTCCAGAAAAGCAGGTGTATTTGACAACTTATTTCAAACTACTGGCCACCCAAACCCAGCTATCTGAAAGAAAAATACTGCAAGCCCTAGGGTTCATGGCCTCTCGTGTTCTACTGATTCCATATGCAAGACTGCATATGAGGAAACTCCAATGGTATTTGAAAAGTCTCTGGTATCAACATTCCCAGGACCTGGAAGCAGTGATTCCTATCATTCCTTGCCTAATGACAGAGTTCCTTTGGTGGGCAGAGGCTTGCAACCACAACAAGGGACTCCCTTTCTTACAACCCCCCGCCGTCCAAACTCTGACAACAGACGCATCAGGCTGTGCATGGGGGGCCTCACATGGCAGGCATATGCATTCAGGGCAAATGGAGCCCAGGATAAATTCACCTGCATATCAATCAAAAAGAAATGTTAGCTGTATAGAATGCACTGACAGCCTTCAAATACCTTATCCTGCCAGGACAACTCCAGATAAAGACAGACAACACCACAGTTAGGCAAGCAGGGGGGAACTCACTCCTACCCACTCTGCAGGTTAGCCATGACACCGTGGAACACAGCCTTAAGCACCCAAGTGCACCTGCAAGCTCAATTCCTGCCAGGTAAACAAAATTCACTGGCAGATGACTTAAGCAGAAATCTAATGGACCCACATGAGTGGAAACTGGAACCAAACTCATTCAAACTTCTAATACACAGGTGGGGAACACCAGAGATGGACCTCTTTGCTTCCCCCCAAAACCATCAACTAAACAAATTTTGCACCAGAATTCCCCACAGCCAAGCTTGGAAAGTGGATGCCCTTTCCTTCACATGGAAAAACCTCTCAATCTATGCCTTTCCTCCTCTGCCGCTCCTTCCAAAGGTACTCCTCAAGATCAAACAGGACAGGCAAAGGACAATCCTTATTGCACCAGATGGGCCACGCCAGCACTGGTACCCACTCCTACGCAGTCTAACAGCAGTGCCACCCTGGCACCTAAAGCAGACACCCTCTCTGCTATCAAGCAGGAGGGACAGATTTTGCATCCTCAGCTGCAATCCCTGAACCTGGAAGCCTGGCTTGTTCCCTGAATACATCACCAGTAACCCTGATAAAGACAGAGGAGGCCCAGTACTAGGAAATCCTATTCAGAAAAGTGGAATAGATACTGTTCTTGGAGCCAGTCTCAATGGGAAGGACACAGCCATGCCCCCCTTGCCTCAAATCCTAGGTTATCTAGCAGAACTGCTCCACAAAGGCCTCTCCTCCTCATCACTTAAGATTCATGCCTCTGCCATCTAAGCTCATTACAATACTGAGCCACCCCTCTTCTCTCACCCTCTGATTAAACAGTTTCTGAGAGGAGCTAACAATTTAAGACCCCCAAGGAGAGCTCCCACTCCTGCCTTGGACCTTAACTTTGTACTAGAGAAGCTCACGCTTCCCCTTTTGAACCTGCTGCTACAGCAAAGTTAAAATTCCTCTCTTGGAAAACAGCCTTACTGCTAGCCATCACTTCAGCAAGAAGAATGTCTGAGTTACAGGCCCTTATTATCTTCCATGTGGACAGGGTTCCCCCTCAGGACTAACCCATCTTTTATGCCCAAGATGGTATCCAGTGTGGCTTTAAACCAATCCATCCATTTGCCAACCTTTTTTCCTAATCCTCAGAATAAAGGGGAAGGATCCTGCACTCTTTGGACGTGCACAGACAGCTCAGGTTCTACCTTGACAGAACTAAACCTTTCAGAAAATCTGACCAGATGCTGGTCAGCTTTGCTACAGGGCAGAGGGCAAGACCATTTCCAAACAAACCATTTCTAAATGGCTAGCACACTGCATCAATTTCTGCTACAAACACCATGGTAAACCTACCCCCAGGGGATTAGACCTCAATCCACTAGAGCTACCTCAACCTCTACAGCTTTTCTCAGGGGAGTCCCTACCAGGGACATCCTGGAAGCTGCAACCTGGAGGTCTGTACACACCTTCACCAAGCATTACCACTTACCTGTATTTTATAAATCCAGAGCTGGATTTGCCACAGCAGTCTTACAAGGCCTGCTAGCCAGCCCTACTATTTCTTGACTGCCACCACCCTTCCTCAGCTTTGGGAATCAACCCAAGTGTGATGACTGCAACAGTAAAACACAAAGAACATAGTACAGATGTGTACACTTACCATAAATGTAGATGTTCAAGTGTTTTCACTGTTGCAGTCCTGGTTACCCTCCCTCCAGCAACCTGTCTTTCTATACCTTCTACCTATCCTCTTTTTTTTGGCCATTTCTTATGGAAATGGTATTTACTTTTTACTGGAGGTTTTCCACACCATTTGATTGCTTCCTATTTTGGGGGCTCCTGACATCTGGGGCAAGAAAAACTGATGTAATGGCGTCGGCTGCATGTTTTATATTACTGACGACCTGACGTCATGGATGAGGCGACAGCATCCGACACAGAAATCCCAAGACTCTGGTATTCGGGCTGACTGAGGGGCTACCTGCAGGCAGATAACCCAAGTGTGATGACTGCAACAGTGAATGCACTCTGACATCTACATTTATGGTAAGTGTACACAACAGTACTGTTTTTTTTTTTGTTAATCTTAGGTTGTTGTTAATCTTAGAAGGACTGCCGTGGTTTGTCCTTTGGAACTTATTTTGTTTAGTTTCTGTTTTGTTCCACACTGTTTTTGTTAGTTCCATATGTCTTTCTTTTATTACCCTTTTTGTTCTATTGCCATATTCGAGTTTTCTTCTAAAGGACTATAAACTCTGTCAGCATTAATTCCAGTGTATAGTTTATACTTCGTCAGAAGGCAAGTTGTTGGTCTATTTTAGGATAGCTTGCAGGTTCGCTGTTAAATGGGGAGTATTGCATTTCCTGTTAACCAGGCTGGTGTCTGTTCAGGGTGCACATAATAAATAGTTCTTAGGCATGGCTAAATTGTCATGTAAGGATGTTAATACTTTTAGCCAGAAGTTAGGTACTGCATCTGGGCCTGGGGTTTTCCAGTTAGGAGCTTTTCTTAACTTTGTTTCAGTCTCTCTGTCTGTTACTTCATTCCATTTCATATCCTCTACATTTGAACTTCTTTTTCTTTTACTTTTTCTAATATTTAGCATCTTTATGTCCCACCTCCAAAATGTATCCCGTTTCTATTTTGGTGGTGATTCAGTTCCTTTAGTCTTGTTTCCCAATCCTCTATAAAAGTTTTTTGAGTCATCAGTAAATTGCTGATTTTGTACTTTTCCTTTTATATTTATCTTCATATCTTCTAAGTTTTTCTGCCTGTGCTGATATTTTTAGTTTATTATTTGTAATAGTGCACGATAGATCCTGATATGTTCTGATACTGCACATTGCTTTTATCACCTATATCTTCCTCAGTATTTTTGTTAATCTGTTCCCTCTTCTGTATTCTTCTAACAGTGACACTTCTTGTCTTAATTGCTTTATAGTTTTCTCTATTCGATACTTCCATGATGGCATTCGTTTTCTCCCCTTCCTTCCTTTCCTTTACTACCCTATGTTTTGTGGTAAGACATTATCTGTTATTAGTTTAGCTCCACATTAATGTATCCTGTTTACTTCAGTTATATGACATGAATCTCTATGAACAGTCCTAATTACTGTGTTCATTTGTCTACCAAACTTTTAACTTTTGGGGTTTTATTGACTTTCTGTAGTCTATTTCTTTCATTGATCTTAATATGTCTGTCAGTCTCTATTAAATCAAGCAACTCTTGTTAGATCATTTTCTTCTAAACTGAGGGCACATTCTTTGTTCTCCATTTCCTGCCGGCATTCTATAGAAAGTTCCAGAGGATCTTCCTGTGCCAGGAAGCTCATTTATTTAGACCTTCCTTATGCCTGGATTTGGCCACCTGTGACTGCAAGACTTGTATTGTTTCTAAAACCATCTGAACCTACAAAGCTGATGCAAGTATATTTTTGCAGTTGCTCTGTTAAAGTGATGTTTAATACTTCTGTGCCGCATGTATTTATTTTTTTTAATTTGTCATTGTTTTTCAGCCTGCACTTTTTAATGAAACTCCATCTGTTTGTGTACTGCACTTAGGTTGTTTTAACAGTATACTGCAAAAGCTGTTCTGAGTTTGCCAAACTTCTCCTGTGTCTGGCAGAATATTTGTAAGTTTTGCAAAGATTTGTATGCTGTAAACATTCTCAGGGTTAGTGAACTTATTTCCAAGGATTCCTAATAATGCAGGAATTCTTTCCTCTGTTCTAAAGCATTTGTTACTGCACTTGCTCTCAGAGCTAGTTTGTTTTACATTGGGAGGGTTCTTTTGCACTCTGGTGGGAGCGGAGAGCTAAATTCTACCCATCCAAGGTGGGAGCTACTGGTCAATAGCTTAGTGTGTTTTTATCTGATTGGCCTTAGGGATTAACTATATAACCTCTGTGGTTTAAAATCCTCTAGGAAATGCTCTCCATAGTTTTCCACTGTTCACAGATGCTCGAAGAGCTGCCAGTGTGTGCAGAGGGTGGTAGCACTGCAGATCATCAAATGGTATACTACTAAAAACACTCACTTAAACCTTTAAGTGACTCTCCCTTACTCCTTCCCGTCTAGAAATTATTTCCTTCCCTTATATAGCATAGGCTAGATTCAGACCTGCTGAATCTAGACTGTTTGGTATCATCGTGTTCTTAAACCAGTCATCTTGTATTACAGTGGCCACCCTACACCCTTGTGGCAGAAGTTTGTAGTTCAGGACCCATCCGAGTTAAGGATTGCTGGAGAAAGGCTCACTTTGGGGTTTCCCATTGGTAGTTGTGTTAAACTGTTTAAATGTGCCTGTATATAAGCTTTTCATTTGCGTGGGTTAGCCCTCAGTTTACCAGAACTTCTGAATGTTTGGAAACTTTAGCTACAGGTCTGGAGTGCATCTGCACTGAAATCCAAGGCATCCACTGAAAACAAGGAAAAATAGGTATATTTTAAGGCAGCACTGCACTTTAACTGTATTTAATTGAATTACTGCTTCATTTATGCTGTGCTGTTTGTGACTAAGTTCAGCTAGTCCACTTCCTTCCCAAATACCACATTCAGAAAAATCCTGCCACAATGGATGGGCCGGCTTGATTGATATGGGCATCTTGGGGCACTGTAACAATTGCTTCATATATACTGACAACCATTCACTCTTAAAGCAAACTAACACCCTATGTAAGAGATGCAAAGAGATGCAAATTCACTGTGGAATTGGAGTCAATTCTCTCACGTAAAAACAAACTGGACATCAAACAGGTTGTCAGCACACACACTTCACCTCTCATGCAAACCTCACCTCTCACTCAAAATTAAGTTCACACGCATAAACCCATATACACTGAGGTACTCACTAAAAGTCTGCCAAGAGAAGAGACCTCCCAAATGCACACCACCCACACTCACCACCAAGTAAAAAGAAACCACTACACATATCAGCACACACACCTGTGTCTCAACAAATAAGCCCCTAAGGCAAAACACATGAAATGTATATGTCATAGTGAGAGAGACAGATGTCCCCCTCATACTGGACAAGGAGAAGGTTATGGTCAGCTACTTATCAGGTGCCAAGATATAACAAATCATGCATGCACTCAGGTCACTCAAACAAGCACCATTATGACTCTGTCATAGTCCATGTTGGAATGAATGACTTGGGACGTATCTGTCTAAATTATATGAAGAGAGACATGACGGAACTCTCTGATTGTGTCCCAGACAGGTATGTCCCTAGCGTTAAGCAGTATCCTACCCGCGCCTAGGATGATGCCACAATATAAACAAAAAAATGATTGACTTCAACAGTTGGCTCAGCGTCTGGTGTCAGTCCAGAGGGATTCAGTATCTGTCAGCCTTTGGAGGATATGGTAGACAGACCTCGCTGCTTTGCTAGAGATGGTCTGCACCTGTCCCACCTAGGCTTTCGAATACTGGTAAAGGCCCTTGTCTCTGTCATAGTGCCTTTTTTAGGCAGTGTCAAAACAACATTTCTGACGTAACAAAATCTAATCGAAACAAACTCAGGGTTGTGCTGCTTAATGCTAGGAGTTTAAACATGAAACTGGACTCCCTGAAAGCTCTCCTCACCTTAGAAGATGCTGACATCTGTCAGTTACCAAGACTTGCTTCAAGAGCAATGAGAGCACCTCGGCCGTGCAAGGCTACAATACCTTCCACACATTCAGACCTCAAAATGAGTGTGAAGGAACCAAAGGTGGAGGTGTATCCATTTTCATCAACACCAAATACACTTCGAGACTGGTCAAACAGTATGACTCTCTCAAACTATTCCATGTCTAATTAAGTATTGGGAAAGTGCCATACCACATCATTGCTAGCTGTAGATCCCCCACCATGAACCAGGATAAGCACACTGCCTCCCTCGATTTAATGGAATCCCTCCCCATACAGCCCAACATGTTATTCATGGGAGATTTCAACTATCCTTCCATAGACTGGGGGACGTTTACAAGTAAAAACACACTCTCCCAGAGGTTCCTGGAATTTAACACAAATGCTTTGGAACAAATATTCTGCACCCCTACAAGGGCCTGCAATGTTCTGGATGCAGTACTCACCAACATGGGGGATCAATGTACTTCCTCATGCATGATGCCCTTCCTGGTTAGGTTAAACCACAAATCAGTCTCGTTTGAAGTAACTGCTGGAACTGACACCTGCACTGGAACCAAAATTATAAAAAACTTTACCAAAGCTAACTACAGCCTACTAAGCAATGGTATAAAATGTTTCATAGTGCCTTCAGTTGCAGACTTCAATGATCACTATGCAGACGTGTACGCAAATGCTCTGTACAAGCACATAAGTGACTGCATAAACTCTTCTGTACCTGTCTGGATCAAAACCAGCCATTCCTGTAAAAACAATCCACCGTAGTGGACTTCAAGTATAAACAGATTATATAACAAGCGGAAGAAACTGTTGTCCAAAAGCAAGATGGATATCATTCTGCAGAGGAAGAGTTCCTTCCTAAGCCTAAACCAGAAAATCAAAAATCTTGTAAAGTCTTCTGAAGCAAATAATGAAATTTAAAATCGCATCCTTAGCTAAATCATAAGGTATTCTTTAACTACTTCCAGAGTCTAAAAGGGAATGCCCAGCTATGTGCCAAACTGGTTGTAGATGGGATCACTCATACTGCACCCAAAGATATCGCCAGCCTGCTACCTGACAGATTCAGCAGAAATTTCAACCCCTTATCCCCACCTACTATATCCCAAAGCAGGGTCTATATCATGAGATCGACATCTTAAAATGTCGACTCTCATTTGTTCAACATGAAAATGTCAAACTCCAGCTTTCCCGAAAGGCCAAATCGCAGATCTCTTTCCAATGGAAAGAAATCGGTTGGCCATTCTGTTACACCTGCCCTTTCCCTGACTGCATCGCGGTCTTGGAGTTAGAATATTTAGTTAGGGGTGTGTTGGGGGTGTGGGGGGCGAAGCTCCCCACTTAAATGTTTGTTTTTGTGTGGCGTTGGTGTTTGGGCAACCGATTATTTTCTGTTGGAAAGAAATTGGTGATTTGCCCGTTTGGGTAAGTTGGAGTTTGACATTTTTGTGTCGAACAAATGAGAGTCAACCTTTTCAGATGTCAAGTCTCATGATATAAACCCCAGAGCATACATGGCACCAGCCCTGTGCCTGCCTAGTATCTCTAGAGAACAGGTCATCTTTGCAATTTGCCAAGGCCAAAAACACGACCTCAGTGGAACCAGATAATATCACAGGTTGTTTACCAAACAGTCTAAAACAAGACCTAGTGGACACACTTTGCATTCTCTGTATTCATAGCTTGAGAACTTCCTATGTTCCTGCATAATGGAGAACAGCAACAGTAATCCCCTTGCATAAATGGGGACCATCAACAGACCCTTGGAATTACAGACTCATAAGTCTAACCAACCTCATCTACAAGGTCTTGGAAAGAATTACCATTGACCTTATCAACAAGGACATAGGCAACCTCCAAATGCTGGACTCAACCTAGTATGGCTTTGCTAAGGGTAGATCATAGGTTAGTACTAAGCTAACTGCCCTTGTGAGCCATCGTAAGCCTAGCCAATTATCCCTTGTGAGACTCAAACCCTGCACCTTGTGGTTGTAAGGCAAGCACCTTAACAAATAGGCCACCCTCCCTCATGTTTATTAAACCTGGTGGACTTCTTTGAGAATGTCACCAAAGCCGTGGACAAAGGCAAGATAGTGCACACACCCTACCTTGACCTTTCCAAGGCTTTCAACACAATTCCCCACTCTGTCATCTTTGAGAAACTCTCCCAGATGGGGATTAGCCCTTATGTTACTAGATGGATAGCCATTTGGCTCACCGACAGAACTCACACTGTCAAAATTGGTTAGTGCACCACCACCAGTAGACCCGTCACCAATGGACTATCACAGAGGTCTGTGCTGGGCTTCTTACTGTGTGGCATCTGTTTCTCAGAAGTCTAGGCAAAGTAGATGGCCTTTGGGTAACCAAGTTCACTGATGATTGCAAACTGGGAGCAATCATTGAGTCCCCTAATGATGTCAGCATATTACAAGAAAGGGTAACGCAAACAAATGATAAAGCCATGATCTAAAACTAAATGCAAAAAAAGTTATTATTCTCTTTAGCAAAACGGAGTTCCCTACAAATTACAGTATTGACAGCACACACCCCCCCCCTCCCGAGTTCCATCCCAGTGGTGCGAGACTTGGGTACACAGGTTAATAGTAATCTGAACTTCGACCACCAAGTTTCCACAGTGGTAAGGAAAGCCTATGTAGCATACCTCATAAGAAAGAGCATAGCATCCAGGTCAAAGGATGTTTTAACTTCACTGTACTTAAGTCATCAGACCACTAATAGAGTATAATGCATCCTTTTGCATGTATCTCTCTAGACACCTGCAACAGCTGGCGATACTGGGACTGCAAGCCATGACCTACATGGATCGACTGAAAGCCTTTGCTATACCCTAGTTATGCCTCTGCTGCTTACTCTTATAGCTGATAGAAAGGAGTGCAGCAGTAGTCATTTTCCATGTTCTGCACAGATGATTGTCAGCAGTAGATGCTGTAGGCAGACTATATTTGCATTTGGCTGGCAGGTCAGAGTTTTTTCACTGTGGCTTAGGAATGTGGAAGGTTAAATAGCTTAATGGAGTTAAGCAGACAAAATTGATTAAACTCTTTTTAGTAAAACTGTTTTGAGGACGTTAGCAGATCTTCTGTCACCTTCTTTTTCACAGTAAGTTAAGGTAATATAATTACCTTAATTGTTTTCAGATTATCATCACACTTTTTACTTGGATGCCTGTATGGGAACATGCAGTTGGTTCATTCTTTGACTTTTTTATTGTTTATATTTTATGACAGCTTTTTTGTTTTAATTATTTTGTTTCTTTTCTGTGAATGCTTTTTCATCTGGGCTGTGTCTTGATCAGTGCACTACCCCGCTAAAATTTGCAACTAATATATAATCAAATAGTAAGGTCAGAAGGTAAGGCGTTAATATTTTCTTAGCTTTTTCACACATTACGTTATAGTTCTTAGGAGTTTTAAGTATACAGAATGTAGAGATGGAGATCAAAAGCTCTTGTACTGTAGCCATTTTTTATGTTAACTATTTGCATTTAATCATTCTACAACAAGTGCTGTCTTTCAACAGTTGGTAGTGCACTGGACATTGAATGAAGGCGTTGCCAGACAGTTTGAATCATTTAGAGATGGCTTTGAATCTGTCTTCCCTCTTCATCATCTGCAGTATTTCTATCCAGAAGAGGTAAGTAGCTCTTAATTGCACTGATATTAAGTAAAATTCACTGATACTTGAGTCATTGCCGAATGGTTCTGTGCATAGCTGAAACTGATTACTTCCAGGTGACATTGATTTGTTACACTGTGAAATGGATTCTTGGATCACCCTTTAGAAAGGACTGTTGCTGAGTGTTCATTGTGAACATCAGTTCCCTAATGTTTATTCATAGGTTTGCAGTTGAGTATTAGGCAAGCTCCTTTGCGGGCCATTTTAAGCTTAGCCATTTTCTCTTTCTATGCACAAATTACCTATCCCATTTGGTTAGAGATGTGCCTTACCCATTCCATGGTTGATAATTATATAGTACTCCTAATGATAACTGGGATCATACCGTAGATAATCTGAGGGGACCCACACACAGAATGAAGCATTTAGGAGCTGCCTCTGGGGCAGTCCTTGGGAAAATTATCTGTTTCTGTTTGAAGTTGCACTTGACTATGGACAGGGATGAGCTTGTTTTATGTGGATGGGGTGTCTGTCCCAGTGCAGCGGTTTCTTCTGTGAGATGTACTTGCCCCTCCAAAGCATTCTTTTGACATTGCAGGTGTTGGTTGCTGCCCAGACATTTTTTTAAGCTGCTGAATATCACTTTGCATGTGACTAAGGCTAGCCTCTCACTGCTCCTCCTGTCTGTTGATATGTTTCATGTAAAAGCAGTGTTGCCCATCTTCAGTTAACTATTCTTAATATTTCAGAGTTTTGTTAATTTGATTTCCTTTACTACTGATTAATAGTTAAATAGCAGTTTAGTCATTCTGGCATGAAATTCTTGTAGATAAATGTCCTATCAGTAAGTGTTGTTAAAATTATTTTTTCCCTTATTTTGGGGAAAACTGATGAACTTGAGATTGGAGTGATAGTGGGCCTTACTTCCGAAGACTCTGAAGGCACTGGAGCAACTGAATATATTTTTTCACATATCCTTTAAATGTAAATTTATGAACTTATTACACATGCTTTTCCCATCTTAGCTCATGTCACAGCCTTGTGCCTTGAAAAAGTACTTACCCACCCGCAATATTCCCATTACCTCATATATATATATATATATATATATATATATATATCTATCTATATATATATATATATATATATATATATATATATATGTCAGGGGTGGAGGTTTTGTAATATTTGCGTGTGTGAAGAAACAACTTCTGCGCATGCATACTGGGAAATTGATGTTTCCATTTTTGACAAGTAGCAGCTTACCTTTAGGATGTTGATAATTCATGTTAGTCAACCAACTGAAGATAAATCAGTTTGTAGTGTTATAGTAAGCTACTTAGTTTTTATATGTATATGACAAAAAAGCATTTCAGCAGTGGTAATGTTCTGATTGTTATATGGTGAGATGTGACTGAATGGGTCTGCAGTTCCAGCAAAACTCAGCTGTTAGATGATCACTTCCACTCATTTCAGCAGCAGGACTAGCATGCCATAGGCAGCAGTCTTTCAACGCTTGTAGAACTGTTCCATGGCCCAAAACTCCTCCTTTAGCTCCCATAATGCACCAACTCCCTCCTCAATAGATTAAATTTGCTGTATTCCTGCAAACATCAACAAGCAGTCACAGACGCAATTTTTTCATGGTTTTGGTTGGTATTTTCTTCAGATTTGCCGAAATTTTTGTGAAGTTGACCTGTCAAGTCAGACCCTTTCATTTTGTTGTATTTAGTAGACAGCAGTTGTAGAATAAGGCTAGGTTTTTTGTTTGCCTATTCCTCCTCATTGCTGTCAAGTTGCCGTTTTAATTTTAGCTAGTCAGTTATCTGTTCTACTTGTGGGTTCAGTTCAACTTGAATTTTCTTATCCTTGTTTGTTTCTATATGAGTAGAGATGGATAGAAATAAGGCATCAGGTTTTCAAAAATGTTGACAAAATTCTCTGTCAGAATATTCTTCTTTACACATGGTGTGTCTGGGGGAACACTTGGGCTTGTCTGTGACATTTATTAAAATATATATATATATATATATATATATATGTGTGTATGTGTATATATATATATATATATATATATATATATGTATGTGTGTATATATATATATATATATATATGTATATATATATGTGTGTGTGTGTGTGTGTGTGTATGTATATATATATATATATATATATATATATATATGTGTGTGTGTGTGTGTGTGTATATATATATATATATATATATATATATTTTTTTTTTTTTCTGGAATTCTGCAGGAAAGCCTAAATTCATTTTGAATCATTTGTTACCAAGTGGTTCTATTGCTAGTTCTGAAAGACAGAATAAAAGCTGCTGATTCTGATTCCATTATAAATGCAAAAGCTTCCTCCCCTCTTGTTGAAGCCACATGGATAGCTGTTATAGACAAAAGTAGTGGTTGAGAAATCTAATAACACTACTCATTGTTCCACATGCATCTTTCAGCACAAGGTCATAGTAGTTGAGAATCGGACACTTTAAGTGAATGGGTTTTCTTATGACAAGGAACTTTCTAGATAATTAGAATCTAGACTTCTTAGCAGTGTCCTTGCATTCATCCAGGCCCATCACCAATTCTTCCTTGCATGTTGATTGAGACGACTTGATGCAAGTATTGGTCAAGGCAGAAATTGAGTTGGGTGTCCTCCCTTCTCTCGCTGTTTCTACCAACTTCAGCTGAAATACCCTCAGGGCCATTGTCAGCATCATTCACTTCATTTGAGTTCTCAGCATTAAAACATCTTTAGTGCCGAGCCCTAACGGTATTGACATTACTTGCTGTGTCAACTGGGACCATTTCATTCCTAGGTGTCTTCAGTGATGTGACCCTCAGCAACAATAACCAAGAGTTCAGAGACTTTGTGGATGAACCCATCTGGAGTCCGCACATACATCTGTTCCACAATTAGACATCCCTTAGTTTGGTGTCTTGGCCCAGTTATACTTGTTCCAGTAAGGTAGAAAGCCCTTGTGGGGATGGAATAGAGATAACCAATTCTCATTCCTCTTCCTAACACTTAAATGAGACCTCCTTCCAGTGTATTCAGGAAAAGGAGTGTAGAAATAAGCAGTTGGACTTCATCACAGAATCATGAACACTGAATGCAGATTTAGAAAGGAAGCTTTCCTATTGCCCCTGCTAATGACCCCATATTTGTGGAGATGTTAGAGTTAATGAGGCAGAGAGGATCATGATCAACTAATCTTATCCTACCCTAAGAAAAGACTGCAGGATGCTTTCTGTCCTGCCCCTTTCCACAACTTGGGTGGTTTCAGCTGTTGACTGCATGCTTAGTAAGAACCAAATGTAGTAGCAACTACAGCTAGGAGCCCGGACAGGATCTTCTAGCCTTCAAAGTAGTGAGAGTATTGGAGTAGGGCTTCCACAACTGACTTTAATTGTTGTGGTTGCTACCCTAAAGAAGGATCCCTCGGAAGATTGTCCAGTGGTCCACTGATCTGTAAGGAGTTTTGGATGATGGACCATTTGGGTAAGTGTGTATATGCATCGAGTGCCTTTTTTCATTTGAGCCGTCAACTACCTGATGCATTTGACTCATTTTCAGCTTGGCTTGACAGAGAACACCCCAGTGATGTTGAAAAAGTTGCCTCATGGAAACTTACAGCACAAGCTAGTCCAAGGTGGCAACACTAGCGAATATTTCAAGACTTTGTCCATGCAGCTTCTTCATAACACTTTTCAGAAATCTGCAAGGCATCTTTCAGGAATGCTTCTTGTGAGAGTTTGTCTTTGTTATGGCCCAACGTGAAAGAGAAGCTGCAGAAGGGAAGACACTTCCTGCTGTTTGAGTA
Source organism: Protopterus annectens (assembly GCF_019279795.1). Lineage (NCBI taxonomy): Eukaryota > Metazoa > Chordata > Ceratodontiformes > Protopteridae > Protopterus > Protopterus annectens. The sequence goes on along the minus strand of NC_056735.1, from coordinate 1,183,309,974 downwards.
AAGTTTCCTTTCTGTCATAAGTGGAGGAGTGCAGAAAGTTTGTAGCACAACACATACCACCAGCTGTACTTTTATTAGTATTCTGATAGAAACTAGTGATGCTATGGAAGTTTCCAAAATGGACAATCATCCTAGAGGGTGAGCTGGTCTGAAGAGTCTGAGATTTTGCAGTTCCTAGGATTCCAAGGAATCAGTTGCAAAATTCCTGAGGAGTAGCCTGTCGCCATCTGGAGACCACCAGGAGTCTGATCTCCCTGCACTTTCCTGCATTGCAGGCCATGTCATGGGACAGTTGGATCCAGAGATTACGTCACACCATTCGTATATCTCCTACAAAGTATGCTTCTGTGCTCCTTCCAGACATCTTGCCCCATCAAACGACAGCAATCAGACTAGAGGTGCAAAGTGTATTGATAAAAAGAGCCATCCAAGAGGTCCCTCCAGATCAGAGGAGGTCCAGTGGATATTCAAGATTAGTTTTAGGTCCTAAGAAGGAGGAGGACCTTGGGTCCATTTTAGGCCTAAGTTGCCTACATCTGTAGGTAAAGTTGAGATTCCAGGTGGCAGTGGTGCATTTACTACTTACTTTGGAGATAGTGGAGACTTTATTTGCTGCATGGACATCTTGAAGCCTACATAGAATTGAAGATAGCTAAGGTTGTTCCTGCACTTCAGAGTGGGGACCAATCCTTGCCATTTCAGTGCTCCTCTGTTTGGGTCTTACTATAGCTCTAAGGTATTTGCCAGATGTTTGGCATCTGTTGCAACTAATCTCTGGCTGAAAGAAGCAAGAGGTTTCTTTTATCTTGAGGACTGGCTTTTAGCAGCGTCAACAAGGAAGTCACTGTTAGAATCAATATACTGTCAACTTCAGTTTTCTCATCCTTGGGAATATTAGAGAACACTACAAAGTCACAGACTGAGACAACACAAGCAGAGCTCTTCATTGTCTTGATACCCAAATATACACACTTGCATTGATTGCCTTTCAACAGACAGAATTTGAAGGCTCACTCCCTTCTTTGACATCTTCAAAATGTCCTAGCAGATGGTTGCTACCTGCCTCAGAGTACTGGGTCTCATGACCGTGACAATTTCCTTAATCCCATTTTCCAGGAATTGTACAAGGGTTCTTGATATTCCGGGTTTGTTGGTCTTAGAACTTCGACCTAGTGATCCCATCTGATAAGAGACTCTCAGATTTGCTGTCTGCATGTGTTATGGTGGCTTACGCCAGTCCATTCAGTCAGTCACTTTACCCCTCCACCCACCAAATATGGCAGTCACCAAATATGCTTCTGCCTTGTTTGTCAGACACTCCAACAGACTTGGTAACTATAAGAGACCTGTCTGCATGTCAGTGTACTGGAGATGAGGATAATCTGCTTCCATTACAGGCTGTACATGACCTTGTTCCTTATAGGCTGTACATGACCTTCTTCCTTTGGATGCACTTGACATCCACTGCAGCAATTTAGCAGAGTTTTGGCACATAACCAAGTAGGGGCAACCCAGTCCTGCCCCCTTTGTGAGGAGATGGTGAAGTTATGGGAATGGCCCATGTTGACTCATTCCTTTCCTATAGCAGTACATATTCCCACTCAGGCTGTCAAGTGAAAAAGCTCAGTCGATTGTTTACTCTTGCCTCACAAATGATCCCACAGTCAGTGTGGTGGATGCCATCTTCCACCTGTAGAGAAAGCCTTGCTGAGACCACTTTGAATCCCCAACCAGAACTAATTGGGCAGTTACTTATTCATTTTCCCACAGGACAGACCTTCCATTATGCTTTGGTCTAGCAGTATCCTCCTGGTCTTCTGCATGCTTTTGTCATTTTCCCTTTGTATTGGCATTTCAGCAGAAACCTAAATAGTGCAATTCAAACGCCATTCTTGTAGCCGATAACTGGCCCTGAGAAGTATAGTTTTCTCTCCTGTGATCTCACCTCCTAGAGAAGCCTGTTCTCATATCTCTGAATGGTTTCTTATACCATCTGTTTGTCAAGTCTCAGTTTGACCACCAATCCCTGAAACTAACCACATGCACTCTCCATTTCTACTGATGGCAGAGACTCTGCTTACCCTGCCAGCATAGTGGTCATCATATCAGTCACTGCTGCTAGTAGCCTTAGCTATACAGGTTATATTCTGGCAAGGATTTAACTGCCAGCCAGCTTCCAAGGTCTCATTAAGATCTAAGCCCATGGGTGTAGGACTACATAAGTGGGCGTAAGAGTGTAAGAGCCTCAGGCTATCTTGCCACCAGTCCAAAAATGCAGGATTTTGGCTCCATTTGGTGTGCTTTCCACTTTGTTGTTGGCTGCTGTCATTACCTACACTTATTCAGATAAGTGTCCCATTGGTGAACCTTCTCAGTTTATCATACTGATCACTGCTGCTGTAGCCTTAGCTATACGAGTTATATTCTGCCAATGATATAGCAACTGGCCAGCTTCCAAAGCTTCAGAGCACTTTCCACATGTCTAAACTGTCAAGCAGGTTGAGCTGAGCTGACTGAAAGACAAGTTTGGGCACAAAGCCCTTCAGATCTTTACTGCTACCAAAGAGTACGCTCCTTTGACATTTTCAAGGATTGACAGTTGGCTTGTGCTTTCCCTTAATGGCAGATAACTTTTCTTTGGGGGGAAAATCTTCCCTTTTATTATTTTTGTTCATATTTTATTACATTCCTCGTCAAGAAAGGTATTTTAAAGCTAGGAATGTTGTGTTTTAACAGACTGTCTTGAGACAGTAAAGTACTTTGAAATGAAGTGTACATTTTTTCTGTCTGTTGAAAACTGGTGTAAAGTAACTGAAAACATTTTCTATGTGGAGAAAATGCATTTATTTAACTTTTGGGGGGCAGGCATGGTGGTTTGAACTGCTTTTTACTGTGTTTTTCAGTCAAAGTAGTGTTTACTGGCATTTGCTTCTTGTATTCCCCAGGAAAGAGGCACTATGTCCAACCTGACCATGGAACAGACCATCCTTCCCATGGTTGGTCTTTCTTCCAGTCACAAAAAGAAAAAAAAATAAGGAAATAGCTTTTGCCACCACAGCAAGCTAGCAGTTTGCCTTATCCACAAGTGGGGTGACTCTGCTGTGGCCATCTTTTACCCTGGATCCCTCTGGTCTAGCAACTGCAGCCACTGTGGTCTGAGTTTAGTCATGCCCTCTGTGGCTGTTGGGGGTCTCCTTAATGGTAAGGGAGAGCCACTCTTGATGGTCCTCTGAGAGGGAACAGGGAAGTTTCCTTCTTGTGTCAGAATGCTGGGCCCATCACTGGGAAGCTGCTGGTTGGCCCCATTTTTCCTGTCCAAAAAAAAAAATGAAAACCTAGCTTGTAACTTCCTCACTTTTCTTTGGATACAAGTAGTTTACTGAGTCTGGTTTAGGGTTTAATTCAGGGTAAAAAAGAAAGATTCCTCTTTTCCTGAAGAGATTGAGGATTCTAAATCTGAAAAGAAAGATGCAGGGACAGATATATTTTTTCCCTTAGATTTCTGATTCAGACTCAGGAGAGCTCAGTTTTTGATTCTCCCTAGGGGGTTTCAGTTTCCCTGAGACTATTGCTAGAATGTGCCAGTGTTTTTAATGGTTGAATACTGAGGTTTCTCAGTCTCTCAGAAAATGCTGAGTTATTACAGAAAGATTTTCCAAAATCTACACCCATTCTTTCTGTTCTGTCTGCTTTAGAAGATGTGTGTGTGTTATTGTCTGCAATTTTCTTGAGTCAGCAAGCTGCCCCTAAAAGCAGATAGGATGTATACAATTCCTCGAGTCTTTTTTTTTAATTTTTATACACTATTCCCAAACCTGACCCAGCAGGTATAGCTTTAGTAGATCCCACTGCTGCTAAGCACTTAGTTAATTCCAGTCCTACTGTTTCTGATGAGGATGGGAAAGTTATTGGAAGGTGTGGGAAATGTGTATACCTTTGCAACTTTGATTTTCAGAATTTTGAATTTTCAGGCTCATATGTTAACGTTTGTTGTGGCATATTGTGAAAGAATGAGGAATGCTTTATCTGCAACTTCCACTTGTGAGGAAAATCTGCTTTTAAATAACTCTAGTTTATTGTATTGCACAGGTCACTCACTACACATTATTTACAGTGTTTGTACACATTATTTACAGTGTTTGTATGACTCTGCTGATGTTCTTTGTGTTTCACTGTTGCGGTCATTACATTTGGGTAATCCTGCTGGCAGGTTGCCCTCAGTCGGCCTGAATTCCAAAGTCCTGGGTCCTGCATCGGCTGCTGTCCCCCCTTCCCTGATGTCAGGGGTATTAAAGAAGCAGCCAACGCCATTTTCTTCAGTCTTTCTTGCCGCGCGGTGCCCGAAGCAGTTCGCAAGTGCCAGTCGGCTGACTCCTGAGATTTTCATGTTCGAGTTTCAGATCCGAAGTCTTCAGTAAAGCTAAGTACCCCGTTGGGGAAACTTTTTTCTTGCTCCAGACCGATGTCAGAAAAAGTAAATAATTGTATTTCTTGTGGAAAGCAAATACCTCATAAGGATTTTCATTCTTACTGTATTCCTTGCCTAGGCCCTGATCACAACGTTTCTGGTTGTCGGTTTTGTGCTAGATTTAACCAATGCACTATTAAGCGTCGATATGATTTTGCTTTAAACTATTTTGGACGCCGGTTTAATTATCCAGAAATGTCGTCGGATAGCCGTCCGGCTACCGGAGTTCACAAAAAATGCAAAGAAAAGGAGAGAGATAGACAACCGAGGCCAAAACCGACAACGAAGCTTCTCCTAAGCCAGTCGCCGGTTCTCAGTGAGGCGCTTTTGCAGCCCCTGATGCCCGCTACTTTAGAGTCGCAGGCGGCTACTGACTCCCACGTGGAGTCTGCCATGCATCTGGAAACTCAAGGTATTGGAGCCTCGGATACTATTCCTTCAGATGGGTCCGGCGCCGCTGAGCAGGCACCGGCTTCTGATGGTGTATTCAGACCTAAACATCTTTACATTAAACTGACTTCAGCTTCAAAGCAAAGACTAAAGCACCTTCTAAAGCAAAGAAACAAACTCAAGAGCCACGTGGTCAGGCCTCTAGGCCCAAAAAACAAATGCTCAAAATGGCCGAAGACTTGATTACCTTCCTTGATCAGGGGTTCCCATCCCCCTCCTGATAAGAGGCCTAGGCAAGAGACTGACTATGATTCTTCAGATCAGGTTTCCATTTCTTCTGATTCCTCTTCTGATCAGGAATATTCTCTTCCCCCCATGAGGATTCTGATGCTGAAGGCTCTATACCTTCAGCTTCTCCTCCAGAGGACTATTCTTTTGGGGAAACCTTGCATACCATGAGGGAGCATTTCCACTGGGAGAGTCAAGATTTTTCAGAATCTAAAAAGAGGCTCAGTGATTTCCTTTTACTACCTCAACACAGGCCACTAGCCATTCCACCTGTGTTAGACATTGTAGATGATGTGTTTACCTCCAGCTCTTGTTAAGCCTGACGTACATTACAGGGTTCCTGCCTCTCATAAATTCCTTTTTAAAAACCCTGCTGCAGACCCAGAAACTATTTCACAGGGTCCCAAAGGAGTAAAGGCTTCCGCTACAAAAACCCTACCCCCTCTGACAGAGATTCTAGGGCACTGGATAGATGGGGAAAAAAGGTTTACACATCTGCTACCTTGGCTATAAGGGCCTTAAACTGTCAGTTTCATATGCTCAAATATCAGCGATATGTCATAGCATTGCTTAAACAGAAAATGTTGTTAAGCTCTGAATGTGCAGAAAACAAGGAAATGCCGGATTTATTGCATGCAGCTGAACAAGTTGGAAAGCATACTTTGCAATGTAGTTTTCATTCTTTGGAGGCCTCCTGCAGGGCCACAGTTATGGGTCCTGTAATTAGGAGGCATGCTTGGTTAAAGGAACAAAATCTGCCTGATCATGTCAAAGTTAAATTATTAGATGCACCTTTACAGCATGACACGTTGGTGATAAAGCAGAAGAGGTGTTAAAGAAAATGGAGGACAAAGCTAAATCTATGCAAACTGTCAAAGATTTTTTTTACAAGTACAACCACCTAGGTTTAGTAGACAATGGCCAACAAAGAATTGGTCCTTTCCTGTGTCAGACAGACCTCAAAGGGGCAGATCCACACACCCTAGAGGCAGATACCAGGCACAAGGTTCATACAGGTCAAAGCAATGGGGTGCTTCTACCTCCAAAGTTGGAGAAGACAAATCGCAACCATACAGGAAACAGTCCCAATGATTTCCCCTTGCTTGCACCAAACACTTATCTCCTGGCAGCACCCTTATGGGGGAAATTATCACTTTTTTCTCAAAATTAGCACATTATAACCCAGGACAAGTGGGTTCTAAATATCGTGTCACAAGGCTACAAGTTCCATTTCCATACCCTGCCAAAGGCAAACGGCTGGCCAGATCTGCCAAAAAATCAATGGGCAGAGGCACAAAAACAAGTCTCATCCCCCATGGACATGGGGGGCATTCAACAAGTACCAGCGCAAGAGCAGGGACAAGGATTTTACTCAAAACTGTTCTTGGTACCCAGAAAGGACAAGGCCTGGAGGCCAATACTGGACCTATCTATTTTAAACACATTCCTGGATATACCAAAATTCAAGATGTTGACTTTGCAGCAGCTTCTGCCCATGCTGGGCAAGAACGCTTTGGCTTGTGACTTAATCAGACAAATATGCAGAAGATACGTCAGATTCAAGGCTGGCTCAATGCATTACCAATTCTCTGCACTGCCCTTTGGCTTATCTACTGCGCCCAGGGTCTTTACAAAGTGCCTGGCACCAGTAATTGCATTCTGTAGACAAAGAGGAATACAAATATATCCTTACTTGGACGACTGTCTAATTCAAGCAGAGAACAAGAACATTCTTCTACAGCATCTGTCGTTTGTGAAAAGACTTCTAACATGCGTAGGGTACACAGTCAACGAAAATAAATCAAAACTAGTACCCTCTCAAGAGATAATATTCCTGGGTGCAAGCTTAAATACAACTGCCCAGATGGCTTATCTCATGCCAGACAAACAAAGACAACTGACTACCTATTTCAAAATGTTGGCAACAAAGGCCCAGTTATCTGCAAGAAAAATTCTGCAGGCTTTCTGCTTCATGGCATCCTGCATCCTACTAATTCCATATGCAAGACTGCATATGAGGAAACTTCAGTGGACCTAAAAAGTGTTTGGACTCAACATTGCCACAGCCTGGAAACTATGATTACTCTCATTCCCTGCCTGCAACAGGAGTTTCGATGGTGGGCAAAGGCTTGTCACCAAAACAAGGGACAGCCATTCACATTACCCCCAGCCAGGCAGACACTAACAACGGATGCATCAGATTATACCTGGGGGGCCCACATGGCAGGAAGATGCATTCAGGGCACATGGACCTCAAACCAAATGCATCTACATATCAGTCTAAAAGAGATGCTAACTGTTCAAAATGCCCTGACAGCCTTCAAGGATCTACTTCATCCAGGACAACTACTGATAAAGACAGACAACACCACGGTCATGTGGTATATAAACAAGCAGGGGGGCACACATTCTTACCCCCTTTGCAGACTAGCCATGACTTTGTGGGACACAGCATTGACTTACCAAGTACATCTGCAGGCACAATTCCTGCCAGGAAGGAAAAATACTCTGGCAGACGAACTAAGCAGAAACCTCATGGATCCCCATGAGTGGCAGCTGGATCCACAAGTCTTCAGCATGATAACAAGGAAATGGGGATGCCCGGACATAGATCTGTTTGCCTCCCCTCACAACTACCAACTAAAAAGATTCTGCACAAGGATTTATCACAGACAAGCATGGAAAGTGGACGCCCTCTCTTTCAGCTGGAAAAATGAGTATATGCCTTTCCCCCACTGCCTTTCATCCCCAAGGTACTCCTAAAGGTCAGACAGGAGAAGCCAAAGATGATACTGATTGCCCCAGACTGGCCCCGCTAATACTGGTATCCAATACTAAGGAATTTGTCTCAATGCCCAGCTTGGAACTTACCTCAAATACCTCATCTACTTTCCCAGCAAAACAATCAGATCCTGCACAGCCAACTCAGGACTTTAAACCTGGCAGCATGGCGGATAATGTAGTCATACAAAACACACCTCTCAGTAAAGCTGTGATGGATGTCATTTTGGAGGCCAGAAGGCCTAGTACTAGAAAATCTTATGCTGGAAAATGGGAGCGATTCTGTGCTTGGAACCAGGCACAAGGAACTGATACAGCTGTGCCAAATATTCCTCAGATTTTGCAATACTTAACTGAGATGCTGGACAAAGGCCTATCTTTTTCATCTATTAAAAGTCATGCCTCTGCCATTTCGGCTCATTACAATACTGAGCCACCAATCTTTTCCCATCCCTTATTAAAGCAGTTACCTCAGAGGAGCCAAAAATGTAAGGCCTCCAAGATCATCACCAATGCCTGCATGGAACCTCCACTATGTCTTGGAAAAACTCACCCTGCCTCCTTTTGAGCAAGCTGCTACTGCTGATATAAAGTTTTTTCTTGGAAAACAGCTCTGCTCCTAACAATAACTTCTGCAAGACGAGTTTCAGAGCTACAGGCACTCATGGCTGTGGAACCTTTTATCATTTTTTTATCCAGACATGGTCTCTCTGAGGACAAACCCAACATTTATGCTTAATTTGGTGTCCAGTATGGCTCTTAACCAGACTATTCACCTGCCAACTTTTTATCCAAATCCACAGAACAAGGGGGAGAGACTTCTGCATTCTTTGGACGTACACAGACAGCTTAGATTCTACTTGGACAGAACCAAAGTCTTCAGAAAGACAGAGCAGTTACTAGTGACATATGCTGCAGGATCACAAGGAAAGGCTATCTCAAAGTGGATAGGCCACTGCATTCGTTTCTACTATGTACACCACGGCAAGCCAGTGCCCAAGGGCATTAGGCCACATTCAACCAGAGCTGCAGCCACTTCAGCAGCCTTTCTCAGGGGAGTACCTACCAAGGACATTTTAGAGGCTGCTACTTGGAATTCAGTGCACACCTTTACAAAGCACTATCGTCTGCCACTCTACTCTAAATCCAGGGCAGGCTTTGCCACTGCAGTTCTGCAGGGCCTCATAGCTGCTCCTAATGCTGTTTTGCTCCAGCCTCCCAACCATAGCTTTGGGACTCTACCCAAATGTAATGACTGCAACAGTGAAACACGAATAACATAGTACAGTTGCGTACACTTACCATAAATGTAGATGTTCGAGTGTATTCACTGTTGCAGTCCAGGTTACCCACCCACCATCCCCCTTTTTTTCTGATGGAACCTATCTTTCCTTCTCTGATTTATACAACCTATGTGGTGTATTTGCTTGTAGACGAAGGTAAAGTTTATATTGGTGCATGTAATTTTATATATATAAATTTTGGCTACCCTTTTAGGGGGCACCTGACATCTGGAGCAAGAAAAACTAAAGAAAATGGCGTTGGCTGCTGAAGTCAGGGAAGGGGCAACAGCAGCCGACGCAGGACCCAGGACTTTGGAATTCAGGCCGACTGAGGGCAACCTGCCAGCAGGATTACCCAAATGTAATGACTGCAACACTGAATACTCTTGAACATCTACATTTATGGTAAGTGTACACAACTTTACAATACTTCTTCCAGGGCTGTGCCACTGGTACTGTTTTGAGGAGGTTTGCTTGGCTGCATTCTCAGTACCTCCCAAATGATGATAAAAATGAGATTTGAAATTGTCCCTTGGGTAGAGATATAGTGTTGAAAGGGGCAAGTTGACCCAAGAAATTTAAAATTTTTCAGCCCTCCTTTTCCGAGGAATTTTCTGTCTCCTTCTCCAGTTTTGGCAAAAAAAAAAAAAAAAGGCATAACAAACCATTTCAAAAAAATCAGGTAAAAAGATGTTTAAGAAGAAATAGCAAAAGGGGTTCCAAAAAGCAGTCTCAAAGCTCCCAAAACCAAGGACAGTGCAAGAAGTCTGAATGACTGTTCGAGTCCTTGTGACCCCCTCCCAGCCTGGCCCCTTTATTCTTCCAGAAAGTGTGAATCTCCATTTTTGTCTTTGGCAACAGATAGTTTCAGACAAATAGTTTCTGAAAGTCGTTCATCAAGGTTCCAGATGACAGTGGAGGAAATCCCTCCTTTCCATAGGGTAATTCCTCATCCTTCAGATCACTCTTATTTCCACTGGATGTCCTTCAAGGATGCATCTGCAGTCCTAACAAATGGGTTGTCCTGCCTCAGGCAGCCCTTCGGTCGGCCGGATTCCAAAGTCTGGGTCTGGCCTCGGCTGATGTCGCACTTCACCCGACGTCATAGCTGCTGTGAATTGGGTATAAAGACATCAGCCGACGCCATTTTCCTCAGTCTTTCTTGCCGCGCGGTGCCCAAAGCAGAAGCTGTTCGCAAGTGCCGGTCGGTCAGATCCAGAGATTACTACTACCGAAGACTTCTAAAAAGCTAAGTACCCCGTTGGGGACTCTTTTTTGCCTCAGCCGATGTCAGAAAAAGTAAATGACTGTTTAACTTGTGGGAAACAAATACCTCATAAAGATTTCCACTCTTACTGCCTTCCTTGCTTAGGCCCAGACCACGACGTAGCAGCTTGTCTAGCCTGTGCTTCCTTCAACCGACGGACACTTAGACGTCGGTCGGAGTTTGCAGAGGAGTTTTTCGGCTCCGGTTTTGCTTACAAAATGCCGTCGGAGACTCCGACTTCACAATTAGCTAAAAAGCGTAAGGAAAAGGACCAGCACTCGCGGTCCGTGGTTTCGGCCGAAACCATGGTTAAGCCAACCGCGAGTGTCTCGGTTTCGGCTGAAACCGAGTCCACGGTTCTTCCTTTGGCCGAAAGCATACCTCTTATAGCCGAGGCCTCACACAGCATGGCTGAATCTGCTACTGAAATTTCCCCTGTTGTAGCAGGTTCCCAGGATTTATCAGATACTATTCCTTTAGACATATCTACTCCTGCACGTGGAGCTGCTAGGCCCCCTGCATCTATGTCTATCAAGGCTTTTTCCAGGGCTAAAGCAGCTAAAACTTCTAAGGCCTTGCCTGCTAAAAACCCCTCACACAGGCCTACCTCTAGTTCCCAAATGCTCAGCCTGGCTGAGGATCTCATTTCCTTGATCAGGGGATCCCAACCTCACCCTGACAGGGCCTCTCAACCCCCTCCAGAGAAGAGGCCTAGAGCAGAGCCCCCTGAGCCAGTTTCAACTGATTATTCCTCGGATGATTCAGAAAACTCAAATCCTCCAGAAGGCCCTTATTCTCCATATGAGGACTCTGATGCAGAAGACTCCATCCCTTCTGCCTCTCCTCCTGAGGAATTTTCTTTTGGGGAAACCCTGCATGCTATGAGAGAGCAATTTCAATGGCAGGGCCAGGACTTTTCAGATTCAAGGAAAAGGCTACGGACCTTTTTACATTTACCACAGCACAGGCCTTTAACCATTCCTCCAGTACTAACAGTTGTGGATGATGCATTTAATGATGCTTGTACTACCCCTGACTCTCTACCCCCAGCCCCTGCTAAGCCCGACAGATATTACAGGGTCCCGGACACTCGCTTTCATTTGTATAAGGCTCCTATTGCAGATCCTAAAACTATTTCACAGGGCCCCAAAGCTGTAGCAGCTGCCTCTGCCAAAAACCCCCTTCCCTCTGAAAGAGAATCTAGGGCATTAGAGAGATGGGGTAAAAAAGTTTATACTTCTGCTACTCTTTCGGCTAGGGCCTTAAACTGTCAATTCCACATGATTCAGTATCAGGAATTTTTGTTAGACCAGCTAAATAAAAAACTGTCCTCTCCTGAACCTATAGACCGTAAGTCCCTTCAGGATTTGATACATAACACTCAGCAGGTCAGTAATCATTCCTTAAAATGCGGCTATGATGCACTGGAGGCTTCCTTTAGATCAGCTATGACTGGTACAGTGATCAGAAGGCATGCATGGTTAAAAGAGCAATCCTTACCAGACCATGTAAAGTCAAAGCTCCTAGATGCTCCCATGGAGAAACAAAGTTTGTTTGGCTCCCCTGCACAGCAAGTGCTAAAGAAGGTGGAAGAAAAAGCAAAATCTGTCCAAACAGTCAAGGATTTCTTACAGGTCCAGCCTCCGAGGTTTAGTAGAAATTGGCCTTCGAAGAATTGGTCCTTTCCAGACACCTCCAGAGCACAGAGGGGCAGAAATAGGCCCAAGAGGCAGAGGCCAATCCAGAGGTGCCTACAGGGACGGCAGTGGCAGCCTAACAACCAGAGAAGTACTGCCACAGATCCAGCTACTACCACTTCCACAGGACAGACACAATGACTTGACTCTGATACCGCCTACCAGGGAACAACTGGAAGCACCCTTAGGCGGAAAGCTAGCCTTATTTTCCGTAAACTGGCATTATATTACAGGAGACAAATGGATTTTGCAGACAATAGACAAAGGCTACAGGTTTCACTTCCACACTCTACCAAAAAAGAGGAATGCCAAACCTACCACCAAACCAAAAACAAACGCTCTAGGACAAATCAACCACTTACTAAGGATGAGAGCTATAGAAAAGGTACCGTCTATGGAACAAGGACAAGGATTTTACTCCAGACTTTTCCTGGTACCAAGGAAAGAAAACCAATGGAGACCTATTCTCGACCTGTCCGCTCTGAACACATATCTCATTGTTCCAAAATTCAAAATGCTGACCCTACAGCAACTTCTTCCCATGCTGGGCAAGGAGTCTTGGCTGGTGACTCTAGATCTCAAGGAGGCATACCTGCACGTCCCTATACGACCAGATTGCAGAAGATACCTCAGATTTCTTGCAGGATCAGAGCATTATCAATTCTCAGCATTGCCCTTTGGCTTATCTACTGCCCAGAGTATTCACGAAATGCCTGGCATCAGTAATTGCTCATTGCAGGCTTTAGGAAATTCAGATTTACCCATACCTGGACGACTGCCTAATACAAGCGGACAACAAGACCAAATTAACAAAAGATTTGGAAAAGGTTATACAACTACTGCAAGCCCTGGGATACACAGTCAACATGAAAAAGTCAAGGCTGGTACCATCCCAAAGGGTAACATTCTTGGGTGCAGAACTGGACACTTCAAATCAGATGGCATTTCTCACAGCAGAAAAGCAAAAGCAACTACCACTCTATTTCATGGCATTAACAACACAGAACCAGCTTACAGCAAGGAAAGTCCTGCAAGCCCTGGGTTACATGGCATCCTGTATAATATTGATTCCACATGCCAGACTGCATATGAGGAAGTTGCAATGGTACCTAAGGAATTTATGGTCTCAACACAAGCACAGTCTAGAAGCCCAGATTCCAATAATTCCATGCCTGAAGCAAGAATTCCTGTGGTGGGCTCAGGCCTGTCAGTTGAACAGAGGACTGACTTTCCACAAGCCTCACCCAAGCCAGACTATCACCACGGACGCCTCAGACCTCGGTTGGGGGGCACACATGGTGGACAAGTGTATACAAGGCCTATGGACACAAGACCAGCTGAACCTACACATCAATCAAAAAGAGATGCTGGCAGTGAAACAGGCAATTCAGACATTCAGGCCGTTTCTTCAACAGGGTCATTTGCTGATAAGGACGGACAACACCACAGTCATGTGGTATATCAACAAACAAGGAGGCACACACTCATATCCTCTATGCCGGATGGCAATGGACCTGTGAAATGTGGCCCTGAACCTCAACATTCAGCTCCAGGCCATATTTGTGCCAGGAAAAGAAAATATACTAGCAGACACCTTAAGCAGAACTACCACGGATGCCCACGAATGGATGCTGCATCCAGACATCTTCAAATCCATTACAAAGAAATGGGGACTACCAGAAATAGACCTGTTCGCATCCCCACACAACCACCAATTGAGGAAATTCTGCACAAGGACATACCACCCACTTGCTTGGAAGGTGGACTCCCTCTCCTTCAGTTGGGAAAACCTGACAGCATATGCATTCCCACCTCTTCCTTTGATGCACAAAGTGCTACTGAAGATCAAAGAAGATCACCCAAAGATCATCCTGATAGCTCCAGACTGGCCGAGGCAGCATTGGTACCCGCTACTGAGGAGTATGTCTCAGACACACGCATGGCCTCTACCTCTAGTTCCTTTACTGCTAACACAGAACAACTTCAAGATCCTACATCCAAACTTGAAAACACTGCAGCTAGCTGCTTGGAATATTACATAAAACAAAATAACCCAGATTTATCTCAGAGGGTTAAAGACATTATCCTGGAGGCTCGCAGGCCCTCCACAAGGAAGACTTATTCAGCCAAATGGAAAAGATACCTCATTTGGAGTGCAGCAAAAGGAGAAAATGTATCATTTGCAAACATAGCTAACATCCTGGAATATTTAGCAGAACTTTTCCACAATGGCCTGTCTTACTCCTCCATTAAGATTCATGCATCAGCAATTTCAGCAGAATACAACATGGATCCTCCAGTCTTCTCTCATCCTCTACTCCGGCAGTTTCTGAGAGGAATTAAAAATGTAAAGCCTCCAAGGAAGCCACCTTTGCCTACATGGGACCTTAACTTTGTGCTGGAAAAGTTAACACTTCCCCCTTTCGAACCAGCAGCAACAGCAGAGTTACAATTCTTATCTTGGAAAACTGCTTTCCTGCTTGCAATCACTTCAGCAAGAAGGGTTTCTGAATTACAGGCATTAATGGCAGTACAGCCCTTCCTTATCTTCCATCAGGATAGAGTGTCCTTGAGAACTAACCCTACTTTTATGCCAAAAGTGGTCTCCAGGGTATCATTGAACCAATCAATCCACCTACCAACATTCTTCCCCAACCCACAGAACAGGGGGGAAAGACTACTACATACCTTGGATGTCCACAGGCAATTGCGCTACTATCTGGACAGAACCAAGAACAATAGAAAAACTGACCAGCTTCTGGTAGCATATGCAACAGGAATGGAAGGAAAAGCAATTTCAAAACAGACAATCTCAAAATGGATAGGAAATTGCATTAGATTTTGTTACTCTTTTCATGGAAAGACAACTCCAAAAGACATCAGACCTCACTCCACAAGGGCTACAGCCACTACTGCAGCTTTCTTACGAGGAGTGGCTACCAAAGACATTTTAGAAGCTGCTACTTGGAGCTCCGTGCATACATTTGCCAAGCATTATAATCTACCTTTATACTCCAGATCCCGAGCAGGTTTTGCAACTGCTGTTTTGCAAGGGATCTTAACTATACCATAATCATCTTAGTGCCTCCTCCCCCAGTTTGGCTATGGTAATCTACCCATTTGTTAGGACTGCAGATGCATCCTTGAAGGACATAGTACAGTTTTGTACCTACCATAAATGTAGATGTCCGAGAGGTATGCATCTGCAGTCAGGATTACCCACCCTCCTTCCCCTCTGTGGTACTCCTAGGGTATTTGCCCATCTTGTAGCTAGCTGGGGGAATCTATTATGGTGTATTTGTTTGTATATATGTATATACATGTTTATTTTTGTTTGTTCTCTACTGTTTGGAATCATTTACATTTATCCAAATTTAGCCTTCCTAGAGGGCACCTGGCATCTGGGGCAAGAAACACTGAGGAAAATGGCGTCGGCTGATGCCTTTATACCCAGTTCACAGCAGCTATGACGTCGGGTGAAGTGCGACATCAGCCGAGGCCAGACCCAGACTTTGGAATCCGACTGACCGAAGGGCTGCCTGAGGAAGGACAACCCATTTGTTAGGACTGCAGATGCATACCTCTCGGACATCTACATTTATGGTAGGTACAAAACTGTACTTTCTTCATCACATACTGTCAGGAGGAGTGATAGAACTAGTTACTAGTCCCCCCCCCCCCTTCACAGATGGGAAGTGTTTTTTATTCAAGGATGTTCCTAGTGTCTGAAGGAGAGAAAATTATTGGTGACCAGTTCTTTATTTTTCTTTTTTAAACCTGTCTGTGATGATGCCCAAATTCAAAATGATGTCACGTCACAACCCGTTTCCTCTTTTTCTTTTTTTTTTCAAATATTTTTCTTTTTCTTCTTCTTTTGTATTGTATGCATGTTACAAGATCCAGTCAACATGCAAGGTACAGTAAAATATATTTTTTAAGAAGAGTTCAGACATATTTCGATACGTCCTGTATCAAGAGAATTTTCAGTGTTACAACAAAAGTACACTGAAAACATCCTATATACACTGTATGAAGTAATGCTACAGTCAGTTTCTAATTAACATTTTGTCACAATTATACTGTTATAATACGGATATATATATATATATATATATATATATATATATATATATATATATATATATATATGTGTGTGTGTGTGTGTGTGTAGAACAGAGGTGACACAAAGCTCATGAGGGTGAGTGCTTCTGTGCCCCTTTTTGATTTAATAATCACAACAGTTTGTCATTCCACATTCAGATAATCTTTCAAAATATGATCCAGGAGAAGACTCCAATATTTTTAGGAAATAGAAACGTTTACTTTGATTATTCATTATATACTTATATGCTGATATATACTTTATTGCCATCCTTCTGAATCCCTCCCATGATAGTTTGGTACGAGCCTATATACTTTATTGCCATCCTTCTGAATCCCTCCCATGATAGTTTGGTATGATCTAGCCAGTTCTGGGTAATATACAGTTTCACTATAGAGGAATGTGTAGGTTAAACCTGGGTAATTTTTATGAGGTAATATGCAAAATTGCAAATTCCCATGATAGTGTGGATTTTTGATATCCCATCGTCTCTCATTTAAGTCTCAATAAACACCATAATTTATAAGTACATTTGCAGCTCTAGAAGATGTGGAGTAAATCTGCTATTTGTGAGTAACATCATGGACAGTTTGGAGAGACCTCTGAATTGAAGTTAAGTATTTCTCTGGGGTGTGAAGTAAGCATTGTTGGTTATCATTAATTGAGTATATATATTAATTTTTTTAAATGAATTAATTTTACTATTGCTTCAGTAGAACTAGGCTTTTCTTTTTCAGACCATTCTTTGATCTTCTCAATCCAGTGTTTTGAATGCAATAATAATGATTGGCATCTTAAGAGATACTTTTAACTCGTACGTGTTAGGCAGCATCTTTTTCTTTAAGGTTAGTAAGTTCCATAATGTAATACATGTATCCAAGTCTTATTTGTTATTTTCAAATTCACAGAATATTGAAGCAAACATTTCCTCTGATATGCCTTAGCATTATGATGCATCCTTTTGGAAGATTGAGAACATTCTTTGTCTTCTAAAGACTTTTTCCTATGTTTGTAAATATCCCAAACTTTGCATTCCTTAATGAGCAGATATTTGTTTAAATTTAACATCTCTTTATTTAATCTGAGATTTAGGTTCAGACGTAATGGCTGTAAGAGGATGTAAGTACTTGTTAGATTTAAAACTTTAAACAATTTCTGAAACCTTGCTATTCTATGTTCTAAGGAGAAGTGAAAATTTGCTATTCTTTAAGCTCTCCTGATTTAAGAAAGGAAGTGCCTGGGATATATGTTACTGTTTTTGGTATAGTTATACCATAGTTTGATCTATAATGGATGCCATATTTACTCTTAGGATTCTGTTACTTCTTTTTCCTCTTTCAAGTTTCCTGGCAACACTAGACTTAAAAGATATGTATCAACATATCTCTCTTCCAGACTTCAGAGGTTTCTTAAGGTTGTGTGGGTCTGAATCACATTATAAGTTTTCTGCCTTACCCTTTGGACTATCCAATGAACCAAGAGTGTTCGCAAAGGATGTAGTTCCAGTTATAATTCATTGCAGGCTATAGGCTAGTCACATGTTTTCCTTATTTAGACAACTTGCTTATTTTTGCTGAGTCTTTTCCATAGTGTCAGGAATCTGTCTGTCTTGGGTGAGAGAGCTCTTACACAAGCTGGGATTCCAAGAGAATGTTCAAAGGTCTTCCTCGACTCCATCACACACAATTGTGTTCCTCTGATGTCAACTGGACACCTCATTTCAAAGGGGTTTTCTTCCACAGGAACAAAATAGATCTTTATATCTACTTCTGAGGTTTTCCACTCAAAGTAGATCTTTATATCTACTTCTGAGGTTTTCTACTCAGACATGTATGTGTTAAACAGGAATCTTTTTCTTTAAGGTTAGTAAGTTCCATAATGTAGTACATGTATCTAAATCTTTTTTGTTGGCTTCAATGTCACCGAATGTTGAAGTAAACAGTTCCTCTGATTTGCCTTAGCATTATGATGTAGCCTTAGCATTTTGTATCTTGTGTCATCTCTGATTCTCATGATACCTGTGGCAAGCTCCACATGAGAAAGATACAGTGGTATCTGAAATCTCATTGGTCCCGGCACTAGCACCACTTATCTTTTTAAATCCTAGTGCTGGTGTATGTCAGAAGAGAAAAGTCTTTTGATGGAGGCAATCGATATGCTTAAATCCAGGTCTCCCCTTCTCCCTCCCTGCTCCAAAGCAGTCATTCACCACAGATACTTCGGACTTTGTTTGGGGAGCAGTTTCAGAAGGGATAAAAGTGCAGGGGGTGTGGGACATGAAGGACAGATGCAAGTACATAAATATCAAGGAAATGCTTGTCCTGATCAAGGCACTCAACTCTGTGAACCATCTTTGGTCCTCAGGACCTTTTCAAGTGGTTATAGTCAGTGCCACAGTCGTGTGGTACATCACTAGGCAAGAGGGAACTAGGTCATACCCCCTTTGCAGACTAGCCCATGTTAGCTTGGGATATAGCTTCTTGGCAAAGTTTCACTCAGCAGGCATCCTACATTTTGTGAGAGCAAAATTGTGTAGCAGACAAACTGAGCAGGACTAGGACAGACCCTCACAAATGGAAACTAAGTCTGGGGTTCTTCTAAGATTTGATACATCTGTGGGGAATTCCTCAAGTAGACCTCTTTGCCCCCTCTGAACAATCAACTGGCAAGATTCTGTTCCATGACTCGATACATGAAGGCCTGGAAGACGGATGCCTTTTAAGGAATGTTCCTGTATGCTTTTCCACCCCTTCCAATAATATCCAGGGGACTTCTGAAGATTCATAAGGAACCCCCCTCCCAAAGATCATTGTAATGACTCCTGTAGATTCATAAGGACCCCCCCCAAAGATCATTGTGGTGACTCCCTTCTGGCCCAGACAACCGTGGTTCTCCCGTCTTTTGGAAATGGCCAGGGGCAATTACCACAAGCTTCCTCATAGACTGGATGTATTCGCACAAGAACAGGGGTGTTTGATACACCCTGACATCAGTTAACTTTAATTGAATGCGTGGAAAATAGGGTCTTAATTCCTTTTAGGCACCTGTTTACTGAGGATGTGCAGCAAGTACTAATGGAGGCAAGAAAGACTGCTATTAGAAAAATATATATTAAATGGAAAACATTTTCCAGTTCTCTGTGACAACATAACCAGCAACTATTCAGGGTTAGTTGTTCTCGGGCTCTACAGTATTTGTGAGAGTTACTATCCTTTGGCCTTTGTTATTCCTCTGTCAAGGGTCATTTATCATCCATTTCACCATTTCTTCACATGGGTCTTCCTCTTAATGCAGTCTCATGTCAAAATGTTCTTGAAAGGGGTTTTGCATAAGAGGCCTCCAGGAAAACTAGTGGCCACTCCTTGGAATCTTAATTTTGTATTGGAGAAGCTAGCGCTTGAGCTATTTGAACAGGATAATCTGGCTGACTTGAGGTTCTTAACATGGAAAACAGTTTTACTGTATACTCTGACCTTTGCAAGAGGGGTATCTGAGTTGCAGGCTCTTATGGTATGTTAACTCTCTCTCATTTCCATAGAGACAAGGTTTTTTTGAGAACTGATCCTCATTTTAAGCCTAAAGTGGCATCCGAGTTTATTTTAAGTCAAACTATCCATCTCCCTGTTGTCTTTCTTGAACTAAAAAATGAGGGAGGGAGGAAGGATACTGCATATCTTGGATGTCCACAGACAACTCTGGTACTATCTTGACAATCATTCAGATCTTCGGATCAAGTGTTCATTTCGTCTGAAGGTAAGAAAGGACAACTTGTATCAAAAAAGACTCACCAAATGGTTGTCTTAGGCTATTTACCTTTTAATCTGATGTCCTTTTCATTCTTTCCTCAACTGGTGGATTCAAGTCAGAGACTCTGATACAACTCGGCCACTTCTACCATATCTTCCGATCCAAAACTCTCAAGCTCCTCCCTTTACCAGTAATGACTTGCCAACCTTACATTCATTCGATATCAGTTTGTGGCATTCAGCTTCAGATGCGGATCCTGTCGCTCTCGAGCTCTGGAGTTCTATTCAGTCTTTTTTAGTGAGTTACATTTAAGAAACATATCCAATCCATTTTAATACTCCTACCTCCCTTACAAATTCTCCTCTGTCCTTTTTATCAGTTTCTAGTCTTCCTTTATTTATCTTTTTGTCAGTACCTCTCTAAAGTACAATCATTGGTACTCCTCTCTTTTTTTTTTCCACTTTAAATTTAATCTTTAGAATATCGAGTATCCTTTACTACCACTGTTGGTAGTTCTTTCTTTCCATCTCCTTTCTCCAAAAAAAAAAAAAATCTCCCCTTTCTTTGTTTCTTAGATAGCAATGACCAACAAGCCTACTGGTTTTAAAAAGAGCATTACCCATGGGCATAAAATCTGCAGCTCAGATGCCCACAGGGAATGTGTTTATTGTTTAGGTCCCGTACACTTGGATGCAGATTGTTCTATTTGCTCTAGATTCAAATCCAGAGCTCTTACCAACCATAGGATAAATTGATGTTGAGAGGCTTCCTTCCTCCTTCCACTCCAGCTTCTGTTGCTGGAGCTGATACTCCAACCAAGAAACGTAACAGGGGGGAAGCCAGAATCAGCAACTAAAGAAAAGGAGTTGCATCCTGAAGGTGTCCTCATTGGATCCAAAGACCATCTGTTCTACTCTAATGAGTTTCCTGAGTCACCTGGCCCTGAGCCTTTTGGAGCTGGGTGCCAGATGCGGAATTTGGGATTGAGACTGAAGCTTTGGGAGCCATCCCTCCCTCTCAGGACTTCGGCATTGGACAGCTTGGATCAAACTCCTTCCACAGGTGGTGTGCTGTTGGAGATGCAGGAGCTGACAGTTTGGGATTTACTGGCTCCTTTGCCATCAACTTCTGTTTCCCCTAGGCATTCTGCCTTTGAGATTGTGGAAAGGGTTCTGTTTGTCTAGAGAAAGGACATCCCTGTCCCCTTGGGTCAAACAGCTTTACTCCCTGCAGTTGTCTGCTTTGAGCTTTGTCCATCCATTTTACTGGGACAGCCAGCTGGTCTAGTCACCAGTCAGTCCCTCAGGACATCTTCATTTTTTTATGATACTTCTGCAGACCTCTTGACTGAGGAAGTCGCTTGGAAGAGAACATGTAAAAAGAGACACCTAGGTTCCCCTCAGGAGTCTCATGAAGGACAATGATTTTAATTTAAGGGAGGGGTCCCCCAGATTTCCACCTGAAGACATCTTCTTTGGAGGCATCTGAGAGCTCCTGAAACAAAAAGGTAGTTGGTCCGCTGATATCCTCTCTCAGGATGAATTTGTGTACCTGGAGGATTTGTACTTCTTGGTGAATCCCCAGGCTTATGAACTCCTAAATCTTGTTTCTTACCAGGCATGGAAGGAGTCTGATACTGTAGAGCCGATCCCTAAAAGACTTGACAAAATTATGTCTTCCCATAAAGACAGGACACACTGAAGCAAAGGAGTCCCAGTTGATGCCCTGGTTGTGGCAGCTGGCCACCAAGAAAGAACTTGAGGAATAGAGTTCTTCTGTCCATCCCCCTAACAGGGAATCCAGGACTCTGGACAGATTTGGTAAGTGTGTGTATGCTTCAGCGACCTTTGCACTCCAGTCACTGAATTATATGACACATTTTACAAGATTGCAAAGAGATTGGGCTAAAGGACTTTCCAAGTCTCTGTCTGGGTCCATGTGTGCTGAGGACCAAAATACTCTTTGCAACTGGTCACCCTCCTGTTTGTCTAATGCATCCATTAGGCTTATTTCCCATGCATTGGAAGGTACCTCACAGGTGGCTTCAGGCATAGTTATTAAGAGGCATGCCTCAATACAGCTATGGGATTTTGCTGAGCCCTTTAAATCTTCATTCATCAGTGTACCCTTTGACGAATATTCCTTGTTCAGGCCCAAGGAAAAGGACATGCTTTACAGATTTTAGCAAGATGGAAAGGTCCTGTCTGCTGTGGGTGTACATTTTTCAGCTCCTCAAAGACCTTTCTTAAGGAATCCATGGGGAGGTAGAAACATATGGTTTTGCAAATCCAAGGGTCCTATTCAAGACTTGTGGGGATAGTTCCCCTCAGAGGCAGAGGTGAAACTCTAATAGAAGATGCTGCCCTTGTGGCAGAGGTGGCCCACAGAACCAGGGCTTCCATGCTTCCTTCTCAGATAGGCTCTACCAGCACGCCTGAACGGAGTTCCAACTGTTACCCTCTGGAGGCAGTGAGGGGATGCTTGTCTGTGCACCATGGAGCCTGACTATCTATAACAAAA
Source organism: Protopterus annectens (assembly GCF_019279795.1). NCBI lineage: Eukaryota > Metazoa > Chordata > Ceratodontiformes > Protopteridae > Protopterus > Protopterus annectens. The sequence continues at coordinate 1,183,287,431 of NC_056735.1, read as the reverse complement.
GATTCCTGGGTGCAGAGAATCATATCTAAAGGTTATGCAGTACCATTGTCCCAAACTCCCCAACTAAAATGAAAGGAAACCCTGATGTTCTACCCAATCAGAGGATAGCAGCTGCATTAGAAATAAAAAAAAAAAAAAAAAAAAGCTGCTAGAAAAAGAGTCATCCAAGAGGTCACCTCAGACCACAGAGGATCTGGAACCTATTCAAGATTCTCCTTGGAGCCAAAAACGACAGACGACTTGAGACCACTTCTGGATCTCAGCAAACTAAACCAGTTTGCTCAGTATTCAAGGTTTTGGGTGGTCATAGTTCAGTCCATTTTGTCACTACTGTAAAAGGAAAATTGCATATACTACATTGATATAATCGGGATGTGTACTATCACATCAAAATGATAAGATATCTGCGCTGCCAGCTGGGAGCCAGTTATTATTGGTTACGAGCACTGCCCTTTGATCTCACCACAGCCCCCAGGGTGCTCACCAAATTCATGGCAGTAGTAGCAGCTCACTGAGTGTTTCCATACCAAGATGACTGGCTCCTATGTGCCTCAACCAGGCATTGACTCCTACAGGCAAGGAACTGCTTGCTCCAGTTGTGCATCTATCTAGGCATCACAGTCAGTTACAACAAATGGCATCTTATGCCTACATATAGTCTGGAGTTCATCGGTCCTCATCTGGATGCAGTCATTCAGATAGCCTGTCTTCTTTCTGCTCAGTTTCGGGCACTGAGATCCCTGGTCAGGAAGGCAATACAAAATGCTTCTCTTCCATGTCTTCAGCATCCTTTAGCCACTCCAGTCAACATCACACAGGCATGCAAAATATCTTCTTTTGTGGATTCATTCACACAAACTCACTAAAGGTCGCCCGTTTGTTCTCCCCCTGCCCACAGCCATGGTGACCATTAACGTCTCCCAACTGGGGTTGAGGGAGCATTACTTGAGAAGAACAGTCCAAGGTACTTGGTTCCCTAAAGAGACCAAGGCGCATGTAAATGTCCTGGAAATGAGAGCCGTTCTCCTTGTGTTGCAGGCTTTTCAAGATGCTCTCCAATCCAGGATGATTGCCATTCAGATGGACAATATGCCAGTGGTCTGGTGCATCAACAAACAGGGAGGAATCATATCATATCCACTTTATTGTGAAGCAGCGAGAGTGTGTCAATGGGCAATCTCTTGTGGACACTTTCTAATAGCAATGCACATTCCAGGGAAATTCACAATGATTGCAGACAAACTAAGCAGGTCCATTCTGATGCCTTAACAGTGGTCTCTCGATGTCAAAGTGGAGGAGAGAATTTTCTATTGATGGGGCCAGCCATTCTGTGACCTAGTTACTTCTCCCCTCAAAAACAAGTGCAGCATGTTCTTTGCCCTGATCCCTCCGAGGGAGTCACAGAGAGATGCTCTAGTCCACGATTGGCCCTCCAGTCTTCTTTATGCTTACCCACCATTACCTCTCATTCCCAAATTTCTACAGAAAACATTCCTGTTAAAGAGCGCAGTTATTCTCATTCCCCCCTTTTGCCCTCGTCAGATTTGGTTCCCCTTCATGTTCTTACCTTCTGCATCCACCCACGATACTGGATCCCACTCCAGACCTCCTGTCTCACCCAACAGGAATGACTCATCCAGGCTTAACAGAACCCAGACTGACTGCATGATTTTAATTCTACTGATTGCTGGACATCCCAGGCTCTCCTCCCCAGTCTGTCATATCTTGGATGTCCTTCAAGAATGCAACTGCAGTCATAACATGTGGGTTGTCCTGCCTCAGGCAGCCCTCGGTCGGCCAGATTCCAAAGTCTGGGTCCGACGTCGGCTGATGTCGCATTTCTCTCCGACGTCAGAGCGGCTGGAGTACATAAGCATCAGCCGACGCCATTTTCTTCAGTCTTTCTTGCCGCGGTGCCCGAAGCAGAAGCAGTTCGCAAGTGCCGGTCGGTCAGCTCCTGTATTCTACGATACCGAAGTCATCGAAAAAGCTAAGTACCCCGTTGGGGACCTTTTCTTGCCTCAGCCGATGTCAGACATTACTGAAAAAGTTAACAATTGTCTTTTTTGTGGTAAACAAATACCTCATAAGGATTTCCACTCTTACTGCCTCCCTTGCCTGGGCCCAGACCACGACGTCTCGGCCTGTGTAGCCTGTGCTCGCTTCAACAAGCGCACTCTCAGGCACCGGGCGGAGTTCGCTGAAGATTTTTTCGGCGATAAATTTGCCTACACCATGCCGTCGGATCTTCCGACATCGCAAACACCCAAAAAGCGAAAAGACAGGGACCGACATCCTCGGCACGTCTACCACCAACTCCACGCCAAAACCTAGCGCGAGTGCTCCGGTTCCCTCTAAGACGGTGTCTCCACCGCTCTGAACCGAAGACACCGCATTACCGACGACTCCGATTACAGACATTGCTCCGACGCCAGTTATCGACTTTCCTCCGGATACCGAAACCGAGGAAATGCCCGAGACCATTGCTGTAGACAAGGTCACTCCTGCACGTGGAGCTGCCAGGCCTCCTATGGCCATGTCTATTAAGGCCTACACTAGGGCTAAGGCAGCCAGCAAAACAAAGCATATTACTTCTAAATCCTTACGTCAGCTGACTCCGGAGACGCAAATTATGTCCATGGCGGCTGATTTAATTTCCATGATTAGAGGTTCACAGGCCCATCCTGAGAGAGCATCCAGCCTCCTCCTGATAAAAGACCCCGGGTAGAACCCTCTGACCCTGCTCCTTCAGATGAAGACTCTGAGGGCTCTGTCCACTCTGATAGCCAGGAAGAGCTCTTCCAGACTTATGAGGACTCGGATGCAGAGGATTCAATCCCTTCGGCCTCCCCTCCTGAGGATATTTCTTTTGGGGAAGTTCTGCACACCATGAGGGAACATTTCAAGTGGCAGGGTCAGGAATATTCTGATTCTAGGAAACTCCTTAGGACTTTCCTTAAGAAGCCTCAGCACAGGCCCTTAGCTATTCCTCCTGTACTTGATGTTCTGGATGATTTGTATTCTGACTCTAGTGCTACCCCTGATTCTCTTCCTCCTGCTCCAGCCAAGCCAGACAGGTATTACAGGGTCCCAGAAACTCATTCCCATTTATTCAGGGCCCATTCTGCTGATTTGGAAACTATTTCACAGGGGCCTAAAGGAGTTTCAGCCTCCACTTCAAAAAATCCTTTGCCCTCCAACAGGAAAGCAAGGTCCTTAGAGAGATGGGGCAAAAAGGTTTACACATCCACTACCTTATCTATGAGAGCTTTAAATTGTCTTTTTCATATGTTACAATATCAGGATTATCTCTTAGAAGATTTACAAAAAACATTAGCTTCTCCTGATCCTTTAGACAGGAAGACTTTGCAGGAAGCTGTACATAATACTCAGCAAGTAAGCAATCACTTCCTGCAGTGTGGATATGATGCACTGGAAGCTTCATGTAGGGCAGCTATGACAGGGGCAGTGATTCGTAGACTTGCTTGGTTAAAAGATCAACCTCTACCAGATCATGTAAAAGCTAAACTTCTGGATGCACCTTTGGAAAAGAACAAGCTTTTTGGTGCAAATGCTAAGGATGTGTTAAAGACCATCGAAGAAAAAGCAAAATCAGTTCAGACTGTGAAAGATTTCCTCCAGGTCCAACCCCCCAGATTCAGTAGGAATTGGCCTTCAAAAAACTGGTCCTTTCCCAATACAGAAAAGTTTCAAAGGGGTAAGAACAGACGTGGCCGAGGAAGAGGCCAATACAGAGGCCCTTACAGGGGACGACAATGGCAGCCAGGAAACCAAAGAAGTGACGCAGGGGTTTCACCTGCCCAACAACCACAAACTCAATGACTTTCCTCTACTACCGCCTACCAGGGAACAACTAAAAGCTCCCTTGGGCGGGAAATTATCTCTCTCTGCAGAAAACTGGCACAGACTGACAAAGGACAAATGGATTTTGGACATTATAGACCGAGGGTACAGGTTTCATTTTCATACCTTACCAAGAAAACAAGGCATGCCAAACCTACCACAAAATCAAAGGGCAGAGGCTATCAAAGCAAATCACTCTGCTGACTCAGATGAAAGCAATAGAATGAGTTCCACAACAAGAACAAGAACAGGGGTTTTACTCAAGACTGTTCCTTGTTCCAAGAAAAGAATCTCAATGGAGACCAATACTGGACTTGTCCGCATTAAACACCTTTCTCATAGTACCAAAGTTCAAAATGCTGACTCTACAGCAGCTCCTTCCCATGCTGGGCAAGGAGTCATGGCTGATTACTCTGGACCTCAAGGAGGCATACCTGCATGTCCCTATCAGACACAGCTGCAGAAGATACCTCAGATTTCTTGCAGGGCCAGAGCATTATCAATTCTCAGCATTGCCATTTGGCTTATCTACTGCGCCCACAGTATTTACAAAATGCCTGGCTTCAGTAATTACTCATTGCAGGCTCCAGGGTATACATATTTACCCGTACCTGGACGACTGCCTCATACAAGCGGACGACAAATTGATGTTGACAAAAAACCTGGATTATGTCATACGATTACTTCAAGCTCTGGGATACACAGTCAACTTCCAAAAGTCAAGACTGCAGCCATCCCAGCAAATAATCTTCTTAGGAGCCAGACTAGACACAGCCTCTCAGATGGCTTACCTGACAGAAGACAAGCAAGAGAAGTTAACTCATTACTTCAAAGGTTTAGCAAAACTCACCCAGATGACTGCAAGGAGATTCCTACAGGCCCTGGGTTACATGACATCCTGCATTCTACTGGTTCCATTAGCAAAACTACACATGAGAAAGCTTCAATGGTACCTAAAAAGCATTTGGTCTCAACACAGCAACAACTTGGAGACAATCATACCACTCATTCCATGCCTGCAAAAGGAATTCCTATGGTGGGCCTCGGTGAGCAAGGAAAACACAGGTATGTCATTCAAAAAACCACAGATAACACAAACCATGACTACAGACGCCTCAGACCTTGGATGGGGGGCGCACATGGAAGGCAGGTGCATACAAGGACAATGGTCTCCAAAGGAAACACATCTGCATATAAACCAAAAGGAAATGCTGGCAGTAATGCATGCCATCGAGGCTTTTCAACACCAACTCCAGCAAGGCCATTTAATGATACGGACAGACAACACCACTGTGATGTGGTACATAAACAAGCAGGGGGGCACTCACTCTTACCCCCTTTGCAGACTGACAATGCAGCTTTGGGAGAAATCACTGAGCCTAAACATCCAGTTACAATCCCAGTTTGTTCCAGGAAAAGACAATGTGTTGGCAGACGGCCTAAGCAGGAATTTCACAGATCCACACGAGTGGAGGTTACATCCGAAGGCCTTCAGGCAACTCACTTCGACATGGGGCAAGCCAGAAGTGGACCTATTTGCCTCTCACCTCAACCATCTTCTACCAAAATTTTGCACAAGGACATACCATCCAAAAGCTTGGAAAACATATGCCCTCTCATTCAACTGGAACTCCCTAGCAATCTATGCATTCCCACCTCTGCCACTGATGACCTCAGTATTACTAAAGATCAAAGCAGAGAAGCCCAAGGGAATCATAATAGCTCCGGATTGGCCAAGACAACACTGGTACCCACTACTACGGAGCATGTGTCACACCAGGTGGTGGGCCTTCCCTCAGTGGCCTCTACTTTTGACTCAACACAACTTCGAAACACTGCATCCAAACCTTCAGACACTGCAGCTAACAGCCTGGGAGATCCCCTAAATAACTTCAGCTTATCTCTCTCCAAGGAAGTTCAGCGGATACTAACAGAGGCTCGAAGACCATCCACCAGGAAGGTTTACTTAGCAAAGTGGAAAAGATTCAGCAATTGGAATACCAGCAAGGGACATGATGCATCATTACTGAACATCCCACTTATTTTGGAATATTTGGCAGATATGTTAAAGAACGGCCTCTCATATTCTTCCATAAAGATACATGCATCTGCTATTTCAGCTAGATACAACACTGATCCTCCTGTTTTCTCTCACCCTTACTAAGACAATTCCTCAGGGGAATCAAGAACATTAAGCCACCAAGAAAGGCCCCAGTGCCAGCCTGGGACCTCAATTTTGTCTTAGAAAAACTGACTCTACCTCCTTTTGAGCCAGCAGCTTCAGTTGACTTGCAATTTCTCTCATGGAAGACAGCTTTCCTGTTGGCAATTACCTCAGCAAGAAGGGTTTCGGAGCTACAGGCCCTAATGGCAATACCACCCTTTATTATTTTCCACAGAGACAGAGTTTCATTAAGGACCAACCCTACTTTTATGCCAAAAGTGGTATCTAGGGTTTCTCTAAATCAAGCCATTCATCTGCCTGCTTTCTCCCCCAATCCTGGGAATAAGGGGGAAAGACTTTTGCATACCTTGGACATTCACAGACAACTTCAATACTACCTGGACAGAACCAAGGCCAGTAGGAAGTCTGAACAACTTTTTGTAGCTTATGCCCCTGCAGTCCAAGGAAAAGCAATTTCAAAACAGACTATTTCTAAATGGATTGGACATTGCATCAGATTCTGTTATTCCTTTCATGGAAAGACTGTTCCAGCCAATGTCAGACCACATTCCACCAGAGCTACAGCCACCTCTACAGCATTTTTAAGAGGGGTGCCTACCAAGGACATTCTAGAAGCTGCTACATGGAGCTCCGTGCATACATTCGCCAAACATTACAATCTCCCTCTATATTCCAGATCCAGAGCAGGCTTTGCTTCGGCAGTTCTGCAGGGGTTGATTGCCACTCCATCTCTTTCCTAGTGCATACCTCCTCCCCCAGCTAAGCTATGGTATTCTACCCACATGTTATGACTGTAGTTGCATTCTTGAAGGACATAGTACAGTTTTGTACCTACCATAAATGTAGATGTCCGATAGACATGCAACTGCAGTCGGATTTTCCCACCCTCCATACCCCTCTATGCCTAGGATCCACTCCTATCCCTGTTACTCTTAGCTGGGGATATCTGTTATGGTGTATTTGTTTTATTGCTCATTTATTTGTTTGGAATCCTGTTTTTGTCTTCCAATTTGATTACAGCCTTCCTTGGAGGGCACCTGGCATCTGGGGCAAGAAACACTGAAGAAAATGGCGTCGGCTGATGCTTATGTACTCCAGCCGCTCTGACGTCGGAGAGAAATGCGACATTAGCCGACGTCGGACCCAGACTTTGGAATCCGGCCGACCGAGGGCTGCCTGAGGCAGGACAACCCACATGTTATGACTGCAGTTGCATGTCTATCGGACATCTACATTTATGGTAGGTACAAAACTGTACTTTTCTTCTCATAAAGCTTCTACTAGAAAGATTTACAAAAGTAAATGGAAAAGATTTGTTTTCTGGGCCCTTAGCAAGGACTTGGATCACATTTCAGCACCTGTGCCATCTGTCCTTGAATTTGTACCTTCAGTTTTCAGTGACGGTGCTAGTTTTTCCGACTAATAAAGTTCAGTTGGCTTCCATTTCTAATTTCCACCTTGGCAAAACTAATGCTACTTTAGTTTCTTCTAAACTATGTAAAGCTTTTCTCAAAGGGGCTTTTTTACTTAGACCTCCATTAAAGGATCCTACTACTTTTTGGGATTTAACTGTTGTACTTCATTAACCCATACTCCTTTTTACCATCAGTCAGGGCAAATCTAACCCTTTTGTCTTGAAAACCCATTTTACTGGTTGCTTTCACATTAGCTAGATGAGTATCTGACCTCCAGGCTCTGTCTTCTAAACCTCTTTATCTGTTTTTTCACAAAGATGGGGTGTCTTTGCATGCCAGCACATCTTTTCTATCTAAGGGAGCTTCTGAGTCCACCATAAACCAAGTCATTAATCTAGCAGTTTTCTTTCCAAACTTTTCAATTAAGGGAGAGTATATGCTCCATCTTTTGGAGGTGCATAGACAACTTCATTTTTATCTCCATAGAACCAAAGACCTCAGAAAATCAGATTGGACAAGCCAGTTTCCAAAGTTACATTGACCAAATGGTTAACTAAGTGCATCTCCTTTGTGTATAGTAAAAAAAGGTTTATCCTTGCCTAAACCTCCTAGAGGTCACTCCACGTGGTCTGTGGCGGTCTCTTCAGCCTTTTGGTCAAGGGCTTCCTTAGATGACATTTGTGGAGCTACAACTTACCCTAATTATCACAAGTTTATTGCTCATTACAAATACTTTTGGTTTCCAGGAACAGAGCAGCCTTCGGCTCTGCACTACTCTGGAATGTCATTCCACGAGGGCCACCCAAGGTTCCAGTAGCTGAGGACACTGTCCCATCACTCAAGGAATGAATGAAGATGATAACATCAGATAAAAAAAGTTGTCTACTCACCATAACATTTCATCGGTATTGTCCATTTGTATTCTTCTTTAACTTTCTACCCACCTACCCCTTTCCCTTGCTTCTCGAAAGATCCAAGAGTTTTACAGGAACCACTGTTACTTATTAGAGCTCCAGCTTCCTTTTCCTTTCTGCCTGTGTTAATTTCTTTAACAGGTTGTCCCTTTATATCTAGGGGCAGCAAACTCGATCTGAGGTATGTAAGGTTGGTGGAGTATTGTGGGAAATGAGAGGCGCTCAGGAGTTTTGGGTCCAAAGATATGGTAGAAGCGTCCGAGTTAGATCCGAACCCATCATTTGAGGAAGAATGAAAATGGACTACACAGATTGAATGTTATGCTAAGTACGTAACTTTTTTTATACTCACTATAACAAAACTATTTCAGGCAGGGTTAAGGCCAACTCTTCCTGGGCCTTGGCTTCAGCTATTGCTTTTTGGAAAGGGTTGGATTCTAAAAGTTCTAGAAGCTGCTACTTGGTCCTCTGTACATACTTTTACAAAACACTGTAAGCTTGTTTCCTTCTCTAGATCCTGATCAAGCTTTGCTAGGACCATTTTCCAGGGGCTCATGGACTCTCTGTCTTCCACCTCTAGTTAAGGTAACCTAGCTACAGAGTTGAGGCCTACTTGCACCAGTGATCAGTATGATGAACGTAGTACAGTTGTATAAGTAAAACTTAACAGTAGATGTCAGAATTATCACTGCTGCAGTAGCCACTGTCTCCCTCCATCCCCTTATTTTTTGGTGTTTTTTATATCAGGTTGTGGACATTTATTTATTGTTTCTAGTATTGTCCTTTAGGGCTCAGCCTCCTTTTCCCTCTCTTCTGGTAGGAAGATCTGAACGGCTTTTTGCCCAAATTTGTCTTTTAGTCAGTTCAGCTCAAGCTGCCTTACAGTTTGGTTGTGTGAAAGGTGCCTCTGAAGCTTTGGAAGCTGGCTGGCTGGCTTATATCCTTGGCAGGATATAACCCATGTAGCTAAGGCTACTGCAGCAGTGATTATTCAAACATTTGCTGTTATCGTACGTTTTACTTACACAACTGTACTGTCCAGATCCCTCACATCTGCTCAAAATCATTCTATCAAGGAATGTTTACAATAATCTGTTTGCTACAAGCTACTAGCCAAGGCCTAGGCCCCTTTTCGGCCCTGATTTGGGTAGTCTTGCAGTTTTTGACAGACATTTTTGATCAAGATCCCAATTGTTCTACTGTCAAAATATATTTAGTGGCCATTTCTAACTGTCAGTGGGGTCATCAGTCTTCCCTGCTGGCTTCTTTAACATGAATCTGAATTTCATGTTGGAGAAACCTAATGCTGGTTCCCTTTGAAATTAGCAGCCAAAGCAAATCTGAGATACTTGTTTTGGAAGACTCTCAAGTAGCATTTGCATTAGCTGGAAAGGTTTTACAACTTCTAGCCTTTTCTTCTAAGACCCCTTATAGTTTGTAAATGTAGTGTGACTTTACATACTAACCCTGCTTTCCTCCCCATAGTAGCCACAGTAATTAACCTTAACCAGTGTATTAACTGTTTTCAGCAGTCTAACAGAGGAGATTATTTGTTACAAACAAGGATTAATGTTGACAGAATAAAAATATTAGGACGTTCAGCTTTTTTTTTTTTTTTAAATCTGTTGCTACAGGCAGAGCTGGTCATACAGTGTCCAAGGTTACTTCTTTTGCAACCTTACTTTTTTTTTTCAGGAAATTTCCTACTGATGATATTTCTGCAGCTTGCAACATGGGCTTCTCTGCATACCTTCCTAAGACTTAGAAGACTGTTTTGTAGCACTTACATCAGCTGGAAGGGTTTTAGAACTTATAGCCCTCTTTTCTGATCCCTTAGTTTGTAAAGATGGTATGTTTTTACTTGGTGTGGAATTTCTACTGATTCATGAGGTGTTTATGATCTCAAAGTACAAATTGACTTTAGGGGCTACCACTCTTCAGGCCTGTTTCTTCCCCCAACCAACAAGCTTTCATTAATGACAATACATGACAGTGGGATTTAGACAATGTGCTGTGAATACAATGAACACAGAAACAAGTAAAACATAAAAAATATACAAAGTACAGTGACGTGAACATTTTATCAATCAGTAGAAAGTTGATATAACATCATAATCTCCATTAATGTACTTGTAAGCTACAGGACATTAACAAATACAAATTTAAAAGTGGTTGTCAGGTATATTCCAAATTGGAGTAGACTACTGGTCTAAAAGAGAACATCATAACAAGCCCCCTGGCTTTATTCAGAGTAGAATAAATATTTCTCCGTAAAGACCAGATTTCAGGCTCTTGCCTCACCCCGTTTTCACTGTATTTTGTCATAATGCCACCCAGGAGGAGGAGCTGAGTACTCTGTCTTGCTGTTGAAGTGAATGGACTGTCTCTTGTATGATAGAAGTTAGGTGCTTACCATTACATCAGACTTTCATTATTCTCATCTGTTCACTTCAACATATCCCGCTACTAACAGAAAAGTTCTCAGATGGAAATATTGAGGAATGTCCTTGGGGACAGTAAAGTTATACAAAGGTTTTTAACAATGCTAATAAAAAGGGCAAACTGGATGTGGAGACAAGGAAAAGTGTGATGAGTTATGGGAACTGCAGGAGGAGTTTTTGAACCTGGAAGAATCTTAAAAGATGCACCTGTAGCATGATAGTCTTGCTGTTGAAGTGAACAGATATGGATCACGAAGAGATAATGTGGTTAAGTTCATAAGTTTTTTTCTGCTTCATTAGTGGTGTAACTGTTAATTCTTGTTCTAGTCTAGTAGCAACTGTGCAAGTGTGGTCACTGCTTTTTTCACTGTTAACATAATGTACCTCTCTTTATTTAGGCGTGATGACATCAGACATCTGTGAATTATAGATTTGTTGCATGCCCACATAGCCACAAAATAAGCAGGAGCTAAAATGTCACATACAATTAGAGTAAAAGCACGGGATTTGTCAGTACTTCACAAATTTTGTTGATGACCGTATCATTATGAAAGGCTCTAATAAAAGGAATAGTATAGTTATGAGTGGGTTCCTGTACTTGACTACTTGCTCTCAGCATTGTCACACCTGTTGTTTTTCAGCTGGATCAGCTGCTATGTGGAAGTAAATCAGAGGCTTGGGATGTGAAGACTTTGATGGAATGCTGCAGACCAGATCATGGCTATACCCATGACAGGTAATTCCAACTAGTTATTATCAGCAGTATTGCTAGAGCTGAAAAGTATGTGTGTGGTAGGGAATTTATTCTTCTTAGGTATAGAAGAAAATTGTAACATTGTTGCCTTTTTAGAAGCCCTTCATTTGTCCCATTCTCGATAGATAGTTGCACTGCATTGTTAAATAGATATTAATTTTCATGTTTTTTTTTCACTGCAGGTTACTTTTTATGTACCCACTCGTACTTCCCTTATTTAATTTTGCATGCCTTTGAGAAAGCATGCAGAGATATGTTGAAATATACCACTTACTTGACAGGCAGTTAAAGCATAAGATTAAGGCTGCAAATGATTAAGTTGCTTCTTCTTGTAACCAAGTACAGGATTTGATTCCTTCCATCTTCATTTGTCTACTCCGCAACTCTAAGAAAGTCACTTAACCAGACTGTGCTTCTGGTTGTGCCTGGAAAGGGACACTTCTGTCCAGTGGGCTTACCTGGTTAACAAATTTATAAAGTAAAAAAGTAATTAGTAATAAACGTGAGAAATGCAGTTTAGTAGTGATATAGTGTGATGAATTAAAAGTACATGGGAATGCCCACAGTAAAGCCGTGATGTATTTAATGACCTTGTCTTGGAAAAATAGATTTTGACAGCCACTGAGGACTGCCACATAGCTCAGTCTGTTTTTCTTTGCTGTTGGATGACCTCAGACCCTGTGTAACCAGAGGCATATTCCCCAACCACCCAGTCCATTAAGGGCGTTTTCATGTGCATTTCCTGCATTTCTGAGTTACTGGTGCTGTTGTTGGCCCTACTTATCCCTTCTGGACTGAGAGTTAATCATCTACTTTCTTTTTGGTGAAGTAGTGCTTCCTTGTATCCTTTCTGAGCTGCCAGGTTATCGCTCTCTTTCATTTTTTGAAATATACCACCCCTGCCCCTTTTGCCTTCATTACCTAGAAGTATAATTTGTTGACAGTCTGTAAGAATCACATGGCTCACCTGGGCCGTAGGTGATTCGTCACGTTTTTTCTACATGTTCTCCCAGCCCTCACAAGGGTATAGAGCATTATGTTTGTCAGATGCTTTCTTGAATTCATTCACCTTCTAACTGTACCGCCTTTTCAAGAATGCATTTTTGTATTCATCCCTCTCCCTCAAAGTTAAATAATAGTTTCCCTTATCTAAGCTGCTCAGCTTCTCCATTTGCTGTAGTAGTGCATCTCTGTTTTTAGAAATGTGGTACCCACTTGGACTGTGGCTTTCCTCAAAATACTGGGAAGTTTGTGCCATGTGTAGATGTTATGGTCTTAGCCTTTCTTAAAACCCCTTTTGATGTACACTGTTCTCCATCTTTATCACATTCATCAGACCTCTATGTAAGCTGTATATCTTATTACAGTTTTAAACTCAAAAGATCTGCAGGCAGTACTCTAAATGAGTCTTGGCAGGCTGTCTGTAAACTAGTATAATAAATTCTGATTTTTTTAACATATATTTGAATTATACACTACTGGTTGATTTTTTTTTTTTTTTTTGAGCTCTGGTTTTACCCCTTTCCCTACATTGGCATGAATGAACATGGTGTGAGTTTGGAATTTGTTATATAAAGGGGTTGTGTGGCAAACATCCTCCTTGCAGTATTTAAACAAAAAAACACTTGTTGGACACTCGAAATGCTTCTGTGCATTCTGAGAATTCATTCAACTTCTTTAGTGATTTTTTAGACTGTTTCCTAAGTTATCTGATGTTCTGTTATGATGAGCCTCAGATATATGTTTTTCATCAGTGGCATCTACCATCCTCCATTTATGTGCTTGTTGCATGCGTTTCTGCGTAAGTATTGAGTAAACTTTTTAAAAAGCAGGCTTTGTCTCACTGCCTAGCTGGGTTCCCTTAATAACAGTGAACAACTGTTTTGGAAGAGTTCAGTGTTTTGCTTTGCAGCTGTTTGCATTGCACAATTCACCAGCGATATTAATGTGTTTCTCTGCAGTAACCATTATTCATTGTTGGAAGAAAGGTTGGATATAAACATGCTGAGATGTTTTCCAGGCAGACATCACTGATGTACCTTGCCTGTACGCATTACATGTGGGTCATAGTTTGTAAGGATTAGTACCAGGATAGTATACTGAGGCCACCAGTGTTGCTGTACCAGTGGATGCATGCTTATGTTGTAGGCCTCTGCCCCCGTAACACAGACACAAACTTACTGCAGAATGAACTTGCAACTTTTTTTTAATACCTTCATTAAATTATCACGCAAGACATAGGCACACATACATTAATAGAAAAGAAAAAACATGGTAACATTTTTCATTTACATATATTATATATATATATTTTTTTTGTTGAGTCCAGTAGAATTAGACTTGGTAAGGCCTTGCTGATGCATTGTAATGCGAGGACAGGATGTTGTCATTAGTAATGCTGCGATATTATTGGGGAGTATGTTGTAAATGTTATTTATATATGTACTTTAACTTTTAACTTTGTTTGGTCTGAAGAAGCTGGGAGTTTATTTGCAAAAGTGCTTAGCATGATAAACGAGTCAACCCTGGCTATGTTTCAGCATGTTCTTTGCTTGCTTTTCTTGAAATCGAGTGTTTGGATTCTGAACAAGCCATTTGTCCTTGCTGTTTGTATTGTTTTTGTTTGGAGATATAACCTGTTGAGTTGTGATATAGCAAAGCACACTTGTTTCCATCTGATATTGTTTGTTTATGCGTGTATGTAGGTTTTTAAAATGTATCTTTCTTTTTCCCTAGTCGTGCTGTGAAGTTTCTCTTCGAAATTCTCAGTAGTTTTAATGCTGAGCAGCAGAGGTTGTTTCTTCAGTTTGTTACTGGTAGTCCCAGACTTCCTGTGGGAGGTAAGTTATTAATGTATTTTGGCCTGGGTATACTATAAAGATCGTAAATAACTTGATTCACGTTTGTGAGAAAAGTAATTTCTCACCTGGAATTATTTTACTGTTCAGACTAAATTAGTATGTGTAAGACTAGTGGATTAATTGCCATCTCATCCCATACCTGTATATTCTTTTGTAAGGCAATGTCTCTATATTGTTTCTTTTGATATTTTTTTTTCTTCATTTTTCTGAGTTTGAACAGACTGAAACTTCTGTTTACACCTTCCTTCTGTAGATCTTTTCTCACCCAGCCTCCAATGAAAATGTTAATAAATAAATTAAATTTTGGTAAGGCATTGAAATATTGACAATGTGAAATATATTGAATCTGCAACACTGGAATGTCTATAGTTTTCTGCATTTTTCTCAGGTAATAGCCAAAAACTATTTTGTCTTTTTTTTTGTATATAGACTGAATTTGTTCATTACTACAGCTGCAATTACAGGGACAGAATTACATGTGTAGACCTTGCTGCAGAGATGAGTAAAAAGTTTGGCTTTGAAAGTTTTGAGGCCATTAGAGTACAGGTGGGCTTGTACAGGTGACGTTTTCCTTATTGATCATGGATGTAGCAGCTTCATTTTAGGATACCCTGTTTGTATATTCAGTTTATTATAATTCTGGCAGTCAGGTTGGCTGCATCAGTCAGTCTGTTTTGTTTCCAAATCTATTCCGTAAGCCTTGAACTTGGGTGATCTATACACCAGTCACACGTTTACAGATGATTCCTGAGCAGTAGTATGTTTGCATATAGATTACACATCAGCAAGGCTTAGTAGTTGGCATGCTAATAAAATGCTGAAGTTGAGTTAAGTGCAGACTACAGTTACCACAGCTTTTAATATGTTGTCGTTATATAGCGCGACAAATGACATTCCCTTTATCAATATTTGCTGTTTCTGATTTCAGTAGGTAAGGAGTTCCATTTAAGTAATCTGTCGTAAATGAGATGTTTCAGTCACAACTTTTTTTTTAGCAAAATGAATTTCTGATTGGATAAAACTCAAAATTTAGTTTCTCCGTGTTTACTTTAAAGAAGCACTTTTCACAGAGAGGGTAGTGTTGCCTTAGAATACTTGTCAGTAGTAGAGCATAGGTTGTCATCAGGGCTGAAGGAAGCCTTGCTCAGAGGGGTGAGTAGTGGAGAAAGCAGTTTCATTGATGTTAAATTGCAAATCCTATGCAGAATTGCTAGATCACATGCTGCCAGTATTTTCATACATATGTGTTAAGTAGTTATAACCTTTAACAGTGAGTACTAATACATGTGTTGTTAATATTATAGCAGCATATCTTAACCTATCTCTTTGGTGCTGTTTGGTAAAGAAAATGATCCACTGAATTACTTTATACCGTGACTTGGTAAAAGAAGCATTACAGTAGTAGTGATAGAAGCTGTCGTACACAACATTATCCACTAAACATTTTTGAGTATATTTAACTGTAGGGTTTATATGCATACACTGTGTACACTACATGAATGAAAAGAAAAAGAAAAGTTTAAAAGAAATCAAGTTAAATATTGCTGCATTGTCTTTATATGGTGGACACATAACTGAACATCCTATTTCACATGTGGAATTAGGGCTGCTGCAGTCAGTCCAGTATTTAAGTCCATCACTGTTTGTCCCAGATTTTGGCTTCAAAATCTTAGGTTCCCCACATTGTAAGCATACATGCCTGTTTTGCTTATGTACAGAACCTTTTTCAGTTGGGCTGTGAGATATACACTTCCCTAGAATCCCTAGTCTTTTGTAGCAAATCACATGCTTTGTATTTCTTCCTGACGTACGTTTTAGAATGTTGAAAATGTATAGCCTGTCCTTTGTCTAAACTGTATCACTATACCATAAATACAATATTTATATACCTGTATATCTGTGTATGTGTGCATAAATAATGTATGTGTGTGTGTGTGTGTGTGTGTGTGTGTGTGTGTGTGTGTATATATATATATATAAGTATATCAATGTAGATAGATGTATATAGATATATCGTTTATATTATGTGTAAACTGTACCTCTCTCTGTCAGATTGAGTAGGAGCTGCCTTTTTGCTTGGGTACAGGTCATAACATTTATAGCTATCTTGAATACTATCCTCACTAGCATCATACAAAGAATTTGAAGCCTTTGTAAATTTTCAGCCGTTGATGTATCATTAGAACTTCAGAAATTTCCCTAAACTCACTACATTTTTGCTGTTTGCTAAAATGTAATGTGAAAGTTCACACTGCATGTTCAAAATTTAGATATACCAGTGTGTGCATAAGGATTTTGGGCCTCAGTGTACCCATTAAGACTTCAAAAGTCTTTCGGCTTTTCCCGGTTAGGGGTCGCCACAGCAGAACTCCGGTCCACTTATGCTTGACAGTGGATTTTTACGATGCCGAGTTGCCAGCCCGACACCCAACCTTCAAAGAAGGCACACCCATTTACGCTCGCACCTACCTGCATGTCTTTAGTGTCACTCGACCGTGGGGAGGACATGCAGGCTCCACACAGAAGGTGCTTCAGCCGAGAATTGAACGGGAGAACCTCTTGCTGTGAGGCGACAACGCTAACTGCTGCACCACCGTGGCTCAAGTACCCATTAAGACTTTTAAAAAAAATTAAATAAATAAATAAATAAATAAATAAATTCATGTGAACTCAGAAGCCATATGGCTGAAACAGCGATATGTCCGTCATGGGTCATTTGCATATATCACATGGGCCTCCACTTCAGGAGGTTTATTTAAGATTTTCAACAGCGAAGATCGTAGTTTGGCTGGGTCTTGCAGTTTTTACTGAATATTTTAAATGTTTGTTTGTTTGTTTGTTTTTTTTTTTTTTTTTTTTTTTGTGACCCTTTTGCCCTTTGGTTTTGGAATATATTTTATATATATATATATATATATATAGACGCATATATATATATATATAGACGCATATATATATGTGGGTGTGTGTATAGTTGGTTCACGCTGTTCAAAGCTGCAGAAAGATTGGCCTTCTGCCTTTTGCCCTGCTGTGACACTGGAAAAAGATGTGTTTATTTTCAATTGTTTTCTGCACTTCTGTTTTACTACATATTTGTGTAATGTGTGTAACTGGTTTTTGCAATTGGTGCAGCTGTTTTCAGTCTCCTTTTTGTTGTCTGTTAGAGCTGATTATCTGTTACTGCTTGTGACCCTATCAGCTTGTAGTGAAGTCTTTTGTCTAGAGAGGCATAGCTGTTTTTCTTTGTGGCAGAAAGTAATCAGTCTGGTTTAATCTAGCTAAAAGCATTCCTACAACACTGTTATTTTTGATTGGATAATTGGTCTGGTTTCTGTTTCTCTGCCTTTAATAGTCAGTGTTTTAAACCAGTTATACTTGTTTGCTCAAGCTGTTCAAAGCTGCAGAGAGATTGGCCTTCTGCCCTTTGCCCTGCTGTGATATTGGAAAAAGATGTGTATTTTCAATTATTTTCTGCACTTCTGTTTTACTACATATCTGTGTAGTCTGTGCAACTGTTTTTTTGTCCCACCGACCCGCTCAGTTGTTGTGGTGGTGGTTTTAAATCTTGGTGGCATTGAGTTGTCAGCCTCTGGCATAAAGTTGATACTGGACACTCCTCCTACTCACATTACATCAGCTCATTCTACTGTTTATAGTGAGAACTTGGTAAAGGCCCACCCCTTTAGCTTCTGAACCTTGAATTAATTAATATTAATAATAATAATAATCTAATTATCTTCTGTCTCTTCACTTTCTACTAAAAAAAAACTATGCCTCATTTTGCTTCATTTTGCTGTTTGCCATATTTATTACGGCTTGTTGGTAGCCTCATTAAATTGATGACAGTATTCTACTGAATAGCTGCTTTATTATTGCTGTCTGCTACTGTTGTATTTTGAGCTATTGTTTCAAAGCAATCTACTGAGTAACTATATTTCATTGCAATCTACTGCAGTTCATTACTGTTTAACTTCATTTTACTGCATTTCATTGCTGTTTAACTATTTTTTCATACTGCAAGTGCTATTCTTTTGACTTTAAGTGATTAATCTGTGCTTCATTGTGATTTTTTTTCTTACTGAGTTCTTAACCTTAAAATTGAGTAGCATAGTCTAAATACAGGTCTGCAGCATCCAGAGCTTCAGCACAGTTTTAAACCCTTTCTGAGGTATTCCAGCTACAAGTTTTCCCTTAGTAACACTTGTGTTATCATCTAGTAGTACTACTCATAGACCTTCCTCCCTTTACCCTCTTAGCTCTTTCAGTTTCTGACAAATATGGATGGACAATTTCCTAAATTTTCTCCCGCCACTCTGGTCGATATGGGCATCTTGAGACAGTGTAGCAACTGCCTCATGTACATAGACAACTCTCTACTACTGCCACCTAGGAACACAATTTGTGATGGATGCAGTTACATCAAGTACCTAGTCTCATTGCTCTCTCCCCCACAAACTGGTATATATGGCACTGAGAAGGCTGGCAACACGAACACCACATCTCAAACACCACCCACACCTACACAACACACTTCCACATATGCAGAGGTCCTCAACAAATGTATATCCAAACAAAAGAGACCTCTGAGGCATAAACACGCACAAACTTCACTACCCACCACACCATACCACACACCTGTGTCTCAGTCACTAAAGCCTAAACATAAACCCAACATATTAGTCATAGGAGTCTCCATTATGATATACACAGATGTGCCCCTCACCAGCCTGGATAAAGGAGAAAGTCACAGTTAGTTGTTTGCCTGTTGCCAGAATCCGCCATATCACCAATGCACTCAAGTCTCTCAACAGATACTGTTATGATTCTGTCATAGTCGATGTTGGAGTGAATGACTTGAGATATACCGCCTTGGACTATATGAAGCGAGACATGATCGAGCTTGCTGAGTGGGTGTTCCAGGCTGGTATGTCTCGAGCCTTAAGCAGCGTTCTACCGTCACCCAGAATGATGCCTCAATACAAACAGAAAATGATTGACTTTAACAACTGGCTTAGTTTCTGGTGTCATTCAAAGAGGGATCCAATACCTGACAGCCTGGGATGACATGATTGACCAGCCATGATGCTGTGCCACAGATGGCCTGCACCTGACTCCCTTGGACTTCAGGCTTCTGCCAAAGGCTCTTGCCTCCCCCATAGTGTTTTTTTTAGGCAATGCCATGAGGTCAAAACTACCAACATGATAATTTCATCAAAATGTAAATTAAAGGTCTTGCCGCTAACCGCTAGGAGTCTAAACATGAAACTGCACTCATTGCAAGCATCCTTAACCCTGGTAGAAGCTGACATTTGTGCAGTCATAGAAACCTGTTTCAAAGCTGCGGAGAGCACCCCAGCCATACCAGGTTAATCATCCTATCATTCATTTAAACCCGAAGCCATGGGCAGCAAAACAAAAATAGGTGGAGCTGCAATATATATATAAAAGATATACACACCTCTAGGCTGGTTAGACAGTATGATGCTCAGGAAATACTCCAGGTGCAGTTAACAATTGACAAGACCCCTATTCGAATCATAGCTAGTTACAGGCCTCCAACTCAGACTCAAGATGCCCACTCCACCTATCTGGACCTCTTTGAATCTATCAAGATTCAACCCTGTACACTGATCCTGGGCGACTTTAACTGTCCAACCATAGATTGGAAGCAATACTCATGCCAAAACACAAATGCCCAGAGATTCCTTGATTTTTGTCAATGCAAATGCCTTGGACCAGTTGGTTGATATCTCCACAAGAGATGAAAATATCTTGGACTTGGTATTAACCAACATGAGTAACCACTGCCGCATCCTTACAGTGTCATCATTCCTGGTAAGATCCGACCACAAAGCAGTCATTTTTGAAGTCACCCCCTACCCCCCACCCCACCCCAGGTAGGGTCAAACAAAAAAACTTCTCCAAAGCTGATTACAACCTCCTGAGGGAAGGTATAAAGAGCTTCACAGCCCTCTCCCCCGAAACAGGCATATATGTCTAAACTTACACCAAGGTACTATATGAGCATTTATATAGTTGCATGGAATCAGGAATACCAGACAGGACAAAATCCTCCTTAAGGAAGAGTACACTTGTCTGGTGGATATCTACAATAAACTCTACAATAAAAGGACAAAGTAGCTGTCCATGACCAAGAAGGAGCAGGTGTCTATAATAAAAGGATAAAATGCTGTCCAGGACCAAAAAAGAGTAGGTGTCTAATTGTAAGCAATCTCTCCTTAGCCTGAACAAGCAAATAGCACTAGTGAAATCCTTCAAAGCAAACTCTTGAATCCAAACTGGCCACATCCACTAAAGACAATCATAAGGCTTTCTTCAAATATG
>NC_056735.1:1183184152-1183261652 GCF_019279795.1 Protopterus annectens | reverse complement strand
ATCCCCATTATTATATATAATACATCTGTTATCATAATTATTCATAAGTAATGATTGTCTGTTAATTGTGCATACCTTCCAGTAAGCATTATGAACTATCAATTTTTCATAGCCATGTTCTAAAAAAAAAAAAAAAAACAGTTCACAGTAACAGAATCCTGTTTTAGAAGAATCTGTCCATTCAGTTCAAGGTTAACGAGCTCCCCATAAGGTAGTGAGCTCATATTTTGTCCTGCAAGGCAACTGGGTACCATCAAGACTGTTAACTGGAGTTTCTACTTTTGTAAGAGTTTTGTCCACAGCATACCCTTATTTTTAAATGGACACAGATCTAAATAATTCTCATGTTTAGAACACTCATATGTAAACTTCAAATCAAGTTGATTATTGTGTAGCTCCTGATCAAACTCTGAAAATTCTGTTTGGCACCATTTAAGTATCATCAGATCAATGAGGTAATGAAAAAAGGTGATAATGTAAAGCAGAAATTCCATCTTGATTTGTGAATGATGTATATAAACTAGCTACATCTTCATCTGTGAAACACATTTCATGCAAACCATTTTCAAAACTATCTTGTAGTCTTTGTAAAAGAGCTTTAGTATCTTTAATCAAAGATGATAATTTATATGTAAATCTGTTTAAATAAACATCAACAACCTATCCTATTATTTTACGAATGCTCACACAGCCAGAAACTGTGGGTCTCCCTGGTGGATTGCTTAAACTTTTATGCAATTTTGGGGAGGGGGAGTGAAAGTAGGAAGATACTATCCGGAAACACCCTATTCTACCAAAACAACTCACCAAACCAAAGTCTGAACTTAGCTTTACAAAAGTAAATCAACAAAAAAGACCACATTTTCTATTTACTACTGTGTCAGAAACCAGACTTAAGTGCTCTAACCACTCCCTTTCTAACCTTGGGCCCAAGCAGTGGAGGAGTCTTCCCACAGTTCTTAAAGACCTCTCTAACTGCTACTCTTTTGGGCACAGCTTAAAGAACTTTTCACGACACAAGCTGCTTGTAAATATTTCAGATCATATAGCCTAATCTCCAACATACACTGCTTATTATTCACTGTTATTTCTCTTTAACTCCTAATATACCAGTACTCTAACTGATGTAAATATTCTACATACGGGTGTCTGTTAACTACCTTCTTAAATCTTTTTTTTCTGTTGTATATTAACTATTCCTTTGATTTTAGTGTCCTCTTTTATTGTTTGAATTATTTTTTTTTTCCTCTTGATGTGTGTTCACATTCTGGGCTAAGACTGAAGTTGGTCCAATGGTATCAGTGCTTTACCCCAGTTAATAAATTGTATAAATAACGAATAACGTACAGATTGCACTCATGTATACCCCTCCCAAAACCACTCGCGAAATGCAGTTTCCTCATAAAAGAGGCAAAAAGGTAAAAAATGAAAAACGAAGCACTAATTGTGACTGTCAGCTCACAAAACTGGCTAAAACAAGTAGATTTGAAGCTAACTAGATAACATAAATGGATTACAAAACAAATTGTAATGTAAACCTCACTATGCTAGTAAAATGCATAAAATATTAGCTATCATTGTAGTTCCAAGGATTTTTTAGACTACATCTCTTACCTTCCAGACATTCCATTCATAAAACTCTCTGCAAACTACCTAAAACTCTCTCCATTGGAAATTAGCAAGTAGTAGAACTTGTTGAATTCATTTGGAAGCTGGAGTCTCATAAAAAGGCAGACAAATTGCACAAATGCGCTGTGTGATGGTGGGGGTGGGTATCTGCTTTGTGTGGCACATGAAATGTTTTTTTCTTGTAGGTGTAGGGAACTTGCTGTTGATGAAATTAATTGGGAACTTGCTGTTGATGAAATTAATTTCCTAAACCCTAAAGTAAAAGGTACTACTTGGATCACACACCAGAACATCTTTGGAGGTGCATTCCAGCTAAGGGTTAAGGTCTTTGCTTCCCAAGCACGAGGTACACAGTTCAGTCTTGACCTCTGGGCAGTGCCTGTGTAGAGACTGCATGTTCACCTTGCATATTTGCCGAAAACATGTTGGGTGTTTCCATCTCAAACTTGAGAGGTATGCCAGCAGTTCTGGTCAGCAGCACAGATTCTAGGTGATGCTTGCTGGGGGGAATAGTTGTGTAGGTAAGTTACTTTAGGCATTAGCTGTGGCGATCAGTATCCTCTAGATAAGAGAACATGGATCACAGACTGCATGCTGTGTCAAGGTAAGCCATTCAATGTAAAAACCTTCTCTAGGTGATTTGATCAAGCTGACTAATGTCACCTAAAATGGACATTATTTGCCAGTGGTAAGTGTTTGTGGACCTGCCCTGCTCCAAACTACATCAGGGACCCTATATGCCTCTCTTGGCCAGTATGCCAAAAGCCCAGCAGTCCTAGGTGAATAAGCTACTGGCCGACTAATGTCTCGTCCAGCTTGGGTTGCCTGGGGTGGGTATTTTGAGCAAAAACTGAACATAAAACCCAGTCAAATTGACAAAGGTAAACTAATGATTTCTACAATGAATATAGTTTTGGTGACTTGACACCACTTGAAAGTGGATGACTTGATGGTAAGGAGATGACTGGTGATCACGTATAAGAGTGGTCAACATGCAACCTTGATAGAATTTCTTCTACTAGGAAAAGAACATTGGGGTAGAATCAGAGATTACAAAGTCATCCCCCAGTGAAACAATCAGCCCACAACATAAACCACTGGTGGCCACGGTCAGCTGCAGGCAGTGATTAGAGAAGGATGTAAGGTCAATAGAGACTGGGGTGAAGACCTTGACGTTGACTGGAGCAAAAGTACAAGTTCAAGAGAATACTCAAGTCTCTTGGGGAAAAGGGGGATGTAGGTAGTCAAAGAAGAATGGCAGTGTCTCAAATAGCATGTGTGAAGACTGTAGAACAGATATGCATCTGAGCCAGGTGCAGAAATAAGATACGTAAGGAAAGCCGATGGTGGAATGCGCAAGTCCAGGAAGTTGTCTAAAGTGTGGTTATAGGAAGGAGTGGGAGATAGAAAAGACAGACCAGGACAAAAAAACAGATTCGGCAGACACTATTCATAATGGACAAGTCCACAGGGCTTCAAAGGCTGTTGGGATATGGAAGGATGACTTCCTACAGCTACTGAATAGCGAAAACCGTGCAGAATGTGTACTGCCCCATACAGAGCCTATAATGAAAGTGGAAGTAAAGGAAAGCAGCATGCTCAGGTGAGGTTGTAGCAGATATGATGAAGATGTTGTGTAACTTGGGGAGAAATGGCTCCTAAGGGTTCTCATAGCAGTATAGAGAAAAATACATGTCACATATGACTAAAGTATAAGCATTCTTGGGACTTTGTACAAAAGTAAAGGGATCATTCACAAGGTTCTCATAGCAGTAGAGAGAAAAAAGGCATGTCAAATATGACTGAAGCATAAGCATTCTTGACACTTTGTACAAAAACAAAGGGATCATTCACAACTTTATATACAGTACAGAGGTATCAGACTGGTCACACTGCATGAAAATGCTGGAGACGGTGACTGATAAATGCATAGAGTAGTAGAAAGTAAGATCAGAGGGGACAGATAAAGCTGCTGTATGCAGACAATGCAGCATTACAAGCAGACTTTGAACAGGAACTTGAGCAAATGATAGGGCAATGGAATACAAAACTGAAGCCACATGGTTTCAAACTGAGGCAGATAGGACAGTTGTCATGGCAGGAATGCTGTAAATTGTGATAAAAGGGAAAATAGTTAAACAAGTTAAATAACTTTGTGTTTGGAAGGAGGGATGAGAAGGGAAATCTAGATTAAATCAGGGCTAGAATCAGAGGTTCTGCATCTCGCTTGCACAGTGTGTCAGAGGTGGTGTCTGACAGAAGAATGCCAAAAAAGCAGAAAAGTACGGTGTACAAAACATTGGTGTAACCAGCATACCTCTCAACAGTACAATATTTTTGTGGAATGTCCAGATTTTTGCCTCATATATAGGTTCATAGGTTAGTACTAAGCTAACTGCCCTTGCAAGCCATTTTAAGCCTAGCCAATTATCCCTTGTGAGACTCGAACCCTGCACCTTGTGTTTGTAAGGCAAACACTGGCCTGTTACTCATAAAATTGTGGTTTTCTGGCAAATCAATGCCAAATCATTGAGAACTGAAGTCAGAAAATGATGACAGATATTTGAGATTCAGACTTCATACCCATCAGAAAATTTATGCTAATGCAAAACCTGTTATTCTATCAACTTTCCTAAGTTTGTAAGAGGAATATTTAAAAATTGTCCCTGTTTTGGGGCTTTGCCCCCATTATTTATGGCTTTGTCCAGCTTTCTTGCTCTAAGAGATTGAGAGCTATGGCAACCAGTACTTTTGTATGGCTGAAAGTGTAGCAGTTGGAAGTTGCTAAAGGTGATGGGCATAAAGTGCCTGAGACAGGTGGTAGGACGCACACTGAGGGGCAGATGAAGAAATGATGATATTACAGCAGAAGCTAAAGTAGCTCCATTTGCAGAGAATGTGAAAGAAAATAAATTACAGTGGGTCAGGCACATGTGCAGAAAATCAGAGGATGATTTAGAAGAAACAGGAAGAAGACAGGAGGAATCAAAAATAACCAGCAGAGAGATTGATGGATTATCTGTAGAAGATCTGCAACAGGCATGACTGTTGGAGTGTAGCACTGAATCGAGAGAGGTGGCAGCAGTTGCCACATGTAGGAAAAATCAAAAAAGGAGGACTGATGTTAATGATGACCTCATACACAAGATTTTATTTTTTTTGTAACTACTGGAGAATTTCAAGTTGAGTTCGGTGCTTACATAGTTACGTACTGAAAAGTGCATTGTATTCTGGTGTGAGTCTTATAAGGAGCAAGTAGAGAGAAACCTCTTTTGCCAGAGAGGAGACATCCTTAGTAATCATTTGGGCAAAGTAGAAAGATTTCCTAGCAGCAGAGGTTATGTGGTGGTCAGTGAAGGGTTCATTATCAACAAAGTTGCCTAGGTCTGTAATGACAGTGTTTATTTTAATGTCAGTTGTGTGATTGTTGTGCAAGAGCTAGTTTCCCAAACTTTATATTGCTAGTTTTTTGTGCTCAGATTTAGACTGTGATTGTAATCCTGACTGTACGAGTTAGCGCACGGTAAACCTTCTTAGAAGGTTTGTCCACCAGAGAGTTTGTAATGGCACCATGCTTGTGGTCTTCCAGAAACTTGGTCAGCCAGAGGCCTCTAATGTACGATTTGGCATTAGAGAAGAAAATGCCGAATAGAAGTCCCAAAACAGAGCCTAGGGTACACCACTGATGACAAGTTTGTTGCAGGATATTGTGCCGTTAACCTTAATAGATTGGTATCCGTCACTGAAACAGTTGTTTAGCAGTCCAGTTGGTTACAAAAAGGATTTGCACTAAATTTGATCAGTCTATCAGTGTTGCCAGAGTGGGGTATAGTCTCAAAAGCTTTTGCTAACAAGGTAAACTTTATGCAAAGTAACCGTTAGTGCTTCTGTGACTCTCTCAAATAAGTCAGCTTGGTTTAGTTTACTTGAGGCACCTTTTACAAAGGCAAATTGTTTAGAGTCTAGGAACTGTAGGTTCCCTACATCCATCTAGGTGTGGTCCATGATGATGCTTTCCATCACCATGCAAATGATGCTGGTGAAGCTGAAAGGTCCATAGCTGCAAGTGTCCATGATAGAGCCCGCCATTGTGTACAGCATTTACTAAAGCTGTTCTGTCTACTTCAAGTACGTTTCCAGTGGAGAGGCTGTGGTTGAATAGTTTAAAAAGGTCTGTATGTTATCTGGATCCACACAGCTGTTTTTTTTTTGGTCTTAGAGAATGCTTTAATATCTGTTCAGAGGTAATTATTGGTGGGGTATGGACAGGATACTTTGCATTAGGAAGTTATAGGTAACAGAGTGGTGAAGATGGAGCTGAATGTATCTACAGGGATGGCCGCTATATCCTCAGGATTTGAATGGGTGATTCCATTAGAGAAGTTCCTTGCAATGCTGGTTATTTCTGAAGGTTTTTACATAATTGAAGAATTTGTTCCTGTGGTTTTTCTTTGCTGATGTTGCAAGTATTATGTCAGGATTAGCTCTGCAGGATTTGATATTGCACGTTAGTATAACACACTGAATTTTATGTTCTTTAAAGGTCTGTTTTTTTTCCTTTGTTGTAGAGTTTGCAGTCGAGTTCCTCCAGAAGGGTTTATTTCTGAACTTGTCATTGAATTTATGGTTAATGGAACCAAGCTGCTATGCATGTGCTGAACTGCAAGTATAAATTTTGGGTGAATGAGGTGATATTTATTATAGGATCATTGTTGAATCATCTCACATCATTGAATCAGAGGAAAATGGCCTTAGAGAAGTTCGTAAAGGTGGTAGGGTTAGTGGTTAACCTGTACTGGGACAGTATAGTGAGTAAAACAGTGCAGTTATTTAATTTAGCCAGTAAGGATATGACCATGGGTGAGAAGTAGACTGGCTCTTATTCGAGGACAGGCTTGAGGTTATTGGTTCCTCTGTTGCAGGCCATACTTTTAGACCTAGGGGAGGTTGCAATGATAAAATCAAGGAATCACTAAGCGTACTCATTTGTAGAGATATAGATGGTGCTAGTTTATGAACGGTTACTTAGTCTCCTAGAGCAATAGTTTTGGAACAATGGAGAGGTACTTCAGTTTATTAAGGTATGGTTTGTTGCTGTAACGGATGGGGTTCTGTAGCTGACCAGGAGGTCTTTTTTACTGACATTAGGATATAGAGGAGTTCAAGGTTATTGTCCTCATCTTTTAGTCTAGAGTTGATAGTGTTTCGGGTCAAGACAAGTATGCCACCAGCTGTGCTACTGCTTTCTAAACTTGTAGGTCTAAATGAGTGGCAGGCAAAGAATCCAAAGAATACTTTCACTGTTCTGCTGCCAAGTTTCAGAACACAACAGCTGTTTGTATTCAGACTTCCTGTCTTGTGCAGGCCTATCCTTCCCAAAGCAGTCATCCTAGCTCAGCAACCTTTATAAAAGGCAAACTGGTTGTTATGTATTTGTGACAGAATGTTATAAACCTGACACTTCCTACATGCTAATCTTCCAGAAATCTTTAAAACTAATAATCTTATGATGATAATTTTCATCCCATCTTCAACTGATGGGCTTGGATTCGATCCTCGGATCTGACTCAGCTGTTGCTAAAGCTCTTGGCAACCAAAAACTCTTGAGCTTTTCCTTCACCCTTAATACACGAACGCTAAGTTACCTCAGATCTTGTTTGTTGCTTTACGTGGAAGATGTGGTTGGCCTTGCTCTTGAGCTTTAGATAAGTAATCATTATTATTTACCTTTGTTTCTTCTGATATTTCCAAATATTGCTAATACGTTATCTCTTATCTGTTTACAAAAAGAGTAAATCTTCTGTTACCATAGTTGATATTTTTCCTCATCTTACATACAATATTATGCTTCTTTACTATCCTAAGTAAGCTTTTTCCTTTCTACACTTTAGTGTAGTTCATTTTATTACCATAATTTGTAGTTTTTCTTTCTGTCTACCTTCTTTCTAAAAGCTTTTCTTACTTGACTTTGTTTATTTGCAGTTTATAGCATCATGTCAGAAAAAGGCCCTGCTGGATTTAAAATGGGTTAAGTGTGGGCACGAGCTTCCAATGTCTGCTGCCCACACTGTGTGTGTTTACTACCTTGGCCATTATTTCTGCAGGAAGATTGTTCCATCTGTCATGGCTTTAACCCCAGGGCCTTAGTTGAGATGAAAAACAAACTTCTAGTGAAAGGTTTTCTCCCCTCTGCTTTCGGAGAGGCTCATTTCGCATGTAGCCAAAGGAACATTAAGGGTGAGCGGGTTGCTGTACTTCACGATTGGCCCCTGGTCTACTTTATGCCTAGACACCAATCCCATTAATTCTGAAATTCTTGTAGAAAGCTGCCATGTTGAAGAGCAAGGTCATCCTCATTGCACCTTACTGACCACTGCAGATTTGGTTTCCCCTTCTTTTGCCTCATTTATTTCACCAACCTTTGATTCTGGATCCAACTCTCACCTGACAGGTATGATCCATCCCAACATATCAGACATCAAGCTGAAGGCCTGGTTTCTCTATTTCCTTTAATAGCTGGACAGCTAATGCTGTCTTCCCCGTCTGACATATACTTTTGTCTTCCCATATACCTTCACCTTGTAAACTCTATTCCAGTAAATGGAAAAGATCTGTTCACTGGGCACATCAAAATTATGCCAAACTGGTTTCAGCTCTGATACATAACATACTTGAGTTTTTGACCCTACTTTTTAAAGAAGCAGCTAGTTCCTCAACCATCAGTTCAATTGGCAGCAATATCAAATTTTCACATTGGATTTAAGAGTGCCTCAGTAATCTCTCATAAGTTGTGCTGAGCTTTCATGAGATGCACTCTACTTTTAAGACATCCTTTTAAGGACCGTACTTCTCCATGGGATCCCAGTCTGGTACTGCAGGCACTTATACATTCCCCCTTTGAACCAGCAGCTAAATGTGACCTTAAATGTCTTACTTTGGAAACAGTTTTTATAGTAGCCATTACATTTGCTAGACACATTTCAGAAATTCAAGCATTGTCTTATAAACCTCCCTATTTGTTTTTTTCACAAAGATAGAGTGACGTTATGAACAAGTGCCTCCTTCCTTCCCAAGGTGGTGTCAGAATCAAATATTAATCAAGCCATTAATTTGCCACCATTCTTCCCCAGTCTTGCTAACAATAGTGAATATGTTACATTTATTGGATGTTCACAGACAATTAAGTTTTTACCTACATAGAACTAAAGACATAAGAAAAACAGAGCAGTTTTTTTCCTTTGCAGACTTGAAATTGAGTAAACCAGTTGCCAAAGTAACTTTAGCTAGATGGCTAATTGATTGTATCTCGTGTAGCTGTAAAAAATTGGGTATTACCTTAACACAACCGGTATATCTCATGTATCTGTAAAAAATTGGGTATTACCTTAACACAACCAGTATGAGCTTATTCAGCTGGATCCATGGCAACCTCATCAGTTTTCCTTTCCAGAACATCTATGGATGACATATTTGCCACAGCAGCTTGGGCTACTTCCCATACTTTTATTAGTCATTACAAATTGGATCTGGTCTTCACAGGTGGAGCATCATTTGGTTCAACCGTGCTCAGGAATATCCTTCCGTAGAGTATACCTGGAATCTTGGGTAGCTGAAGGCTCTGTCCCATCAGTTGAGGATAGAATGAAAATTTACTACATCAGATAAAGAAGTTATGTAATTACAATAACATTACATCTGTGTTGTCCATTTTCATTCTTCCTCAACTTCCCGCCCACCAACCCCCATCCTTTCTGTTTACAAACTTCTGGAAGAATGAGTTTTTAAATGGACATCACTGTTGAGCTCCAGATATAATTTCTTTCTCTGTTCAATACATGCAGTTTTATGTTTTCTTATTCATGCATGATAAATATTTCCTTTATGCTAACAATCAGCAAACAAGAAATGAGTTAACTTAGGGTTGGTGCATTATGGGTAAGGGAGAAGCTCAAGAGTTTTTGGTTACCACGAGGTTCAGCAGTAAAAGAGTCAGATTCGAGGATTGGATCCAAACCTGTCAGTTGAAGAATAAAAATGGACAACACAAATGAAAAGTTATGCTAAGTACATCATTTCTTTTTAAAATAGCTCTGTAGTCTCTAAGCAGTTGATGTCTCTGTTAAAGCATGAAATCTTTTTGGCCATTTTTTTTTCGTACTAACCTTGTGGGATACTCATTTATGATGCCAAATGTATACTTTAAGATAGTTCTAGGAAGGTCATTTGTGTCTTTAGATAGCCTGTTATTCAGTTCAGGTATTTAAAGGCTGTTATCTGACGTAGATTGGC
This sequence comes from Protopterus annectens, assembly GCF_019279795.1. Classification (NCBI taxonomy): domain Eukaryota; kingdom Metazoa; phylum Chordata; order Ceratodontiformes; family Protopteridae; genus Protopterus; species Protopterus annectens. Next base: position 1,183,251,734 of record NC_056735.1, on the reverse strand, counting down.
ATTTTTTCCAGAACAAAACTTGTACATTTTTTATTCTGCAGGCATTTTTGTAACTGTAAAGTTTATACTGCAAAAATGCATATGACCATTTCTATTTTTTTTGGGATGGTAATGCACTCTATTTTTTTTTTTAGGCTTTCGAAGTTTGAATCCTCCTCTCACAATTGTTCGCAAGACATTTGAATCTTCAGAAAACCCAGATGACTTTTTGCCATCAGTAATGACTTGTGTGAACTATCTAAAACTGCCAGACTACTCAAGTATTGACATAATGAGAGAAAAACTGTTGATAGCTGCAAGAGAAGGACAGCAGTCGTTTCATCTCTCCTGATGAGAGCAAAAAATACAGCTATTGCGTGTTAAAACAAAGAAATGGACTTATTTTCTAATGTATCACCTGCATCAAGGCAGGTACAGCCTTCTTTTTGTGAAACTGCTCACAGACTATGAAAGAAGAAAGGAAGAAAAAAAGCTTGTTGCTGTTAAGTGACCCTGTGGACATCAAAAAGAAAGAAAGAATTCAGGCCCTGCAAGATGTTGTAAGACTCAAAGTTTATTTGTTAAATTATAATTTCTTTGAAGAGTGAAGTTTTTAACTTGCTTTGCTGTGCGATATTTAAAAAAGCAGAAAGGGATGTTTTTCCAGGCCGGTGGAACAATAAATGTCACTGTGCAGTTTAATACTGGGGTATATGTATCCATCAAGCACACTTTCATTTGGTTTTGCTCCAAAGACAGTTTTGTACATAAAGTACATAAATTGCAAACTCAGCAGTATGGACGTCATTTTAGTTTTGTGTGTTCTTTCACGCATCTTTTTTCCCTTATTCTTTATTCCTACCATGCCATTATTCTTTGTACTGTCTCGTTCGTTCACATCCATTTTGTGTGATATAATTTTGGGGTTTTGCATTGTATCTAATGCTTACAGAAGAGCAGAGAATTGTTACAGGTGGTAAACACTAGCATCTGAGTGCCCCCCCCCCCCCACACCCACACACACACACACACACGCACCCTTTTCTTTTAAAACAATGAAATGCACACATTGTCTTCTATAATTAAACTGTTTGCTTACTACTAGGTAGTTTCACCAAATGTTTCATTTTCAAAACAGTAACTCACCTAATAAATCTCTTCAATACTGTAATTGTTTACAGAATTATTTCTTACAATTTGTGGGTCCTTGGCCATTGCTGGGAAATCTCTTTATAGCTGAACTTCAGAATTATACTTGACAGTGCTATTATATGACTAAGAATTGTCTAAAGTGGCTACAGTTTAAAATTTTATTTTAAGTCCCTGTTACAGTGAAACTACATTTGTTTTTGTTTTTTTTTTTGTTTGTTTTTTTTTTTTTGCTTTTGTTAATTTTATACTGAACTGTTAGCTTCAAAACAACAATTGAGCTCTCCTGACATAGAATTCACCTGTAAGAAATGCTCTGTGCAACTGTTTCATGTTCTGGTATCTCAGATCTGCAATAATTTCTGCATTGGGTTCATGTTTTTACCTGAATATAAATAAAAACTGTTTGCCTCATATCTTTGTTCATAGTTTTGTATAATTGCCAATTAAAATGTAAAGCGTGTTTAATTTTATTGCAGGAATGCACAGATGTATGTTAGTGGTAAAACATGTACAGCCAGTTCAGGATGATATTTGAAATTTAGCCACAAAGAAAATAAAGTTTGATTAGGCTGACTTTTTCCATAAATGTTTTGTTGCTGTCTCTTTAATAACAAAGTCTGCAGGAAAAATGCTGTGCTGTGCTGAAAAAGTTTGCTTATTTTATGAAAATTTGAAGCTGCTGCTATTAGTACGTAGCAGTAGACATACAGCCACTTTTTACTCTAGTATATTTATTTCAGACTGCCATTTTTGGTTAAAGTTTGCTTAAATATGTGTTAGTGCTGTACGACGTCTAAGTCTGGGTCACTGGCAGTATTTGCCTGCCTATGAATGTATGAAAAACTTGAGTTGCTCCATTAATATGAAGGCAGACTTACATAGGCATCATTTTCCAGCTACAAAACTTTCACTTTTATTACTGTGAACTGTTTTAGTAGTATTAGAAAAAACTAAATTGAAATAATTTTAGAGTTGTCATAAACATGACGACTCCTGTATAATCAGCTTTAACTTTGCGTTGCTAAAAAGATCAAGTGGTTTGCATTGAAAAAGGATTCAGAAGGTATTGAAGCATGGGGTTTATGGATGCTCTCACTTTTTATTCTAGTTGTACCATGCAGTCTGGGGTGGAGAGTCAGATCGGATGGTTGTCTGATCCAAACTTGCCTCTCAGGGCTTCAACGCAGGTGTGCTTGGCTCCTAAATTGGCCTTGGAGCCAACCCTCTTGGTTCTGGGGATACCTTCTAGTTCTTCGGAGCCAGAGGTTTCCTTAGATCTGGGGTGGGGGGCTTTCGAGGTGATGAGTGCTGTCTCCATAAATAGTTCGACTCTCTGGCTTGACATTCTTCCCCCTAAAGTACTGGCATCTGTCTCAGCACCACACCATCCACAGACACGTGGAGACCCTGGGCCTCAGGATGCCCCATTGGGTGAACCCTTCTCTTCTGAAACCTCTGCAGAATACCCTTCTGAAGTCCCTCGTAAGTGACTTTGCAAGAGGAAGCATTTAGACTCCCCAGAGGAGTCTGTCATTTCTGATAACAGACCTTGATGAGTCAGAAGGGTCCCCACGGTCACCCTCTGAGAATGTCTCCTTTGCAGACATCCTGGAAATTCTTAAACAGAGAGGCGGCTGGAAGTCCATCAACCCTTCTTAGGGGGGAGTCTGTATACCCGAAAGCCTTTGGGTCTCACCCTTCCACCACTTGGGTGTCTCCACCTTTTGAGCTCATGGAATTAGTCAAAAGGCGTAGGAGTCTCCAGAACCAGTGGAACCTGTTCCTCGGAGGTCAAACAAGTTTATTACTGCACCATCAGACAAAGATTTCCTTACCAAGGGTGTTCCAGTAGATGCTATGGTGGTGGTGGCAACCACCAAAAAGGAACTTTGAGACCTCGTCTTTCCATCTGCCGAACAATGAGTCTCGTACAATGGACAGATACGGAAAGCGCACGTTCTCTTCAGTATCTTTTGCACTCAGATTGCCATATTATCTGACGCACTTTACTAGGCTACAAAGAGATTTCATAAAGGAGCTAGAAGATGCTTTCCAAGGTTCAGTAGCTGCAGGGGGTATCAGTTTCTTCTCAGCTCTCCACCTTAAACTCTGTGGTTAACTCCTCCATGAGGCTCATTTCTTATGTAGCAAACGGAGGGAGTAGAGCAGCAGATTCAAGAATTTCCCTAAGGAGACATAACTGGATGCACTTGTCTGACTTTGCAGAACCCTTTAAATCTTCCTTTGTTAATGCCCCCTTCGATTGCTCATCCTTGTTTGGGCTGAAAGTCAAGGACACACTAACCAAGTGTGAGCAAAAAGGAAAAAAACTCTCTGCCATAGGTGTCCATTTTTCCCTACCTTCTAGACCTTACCCAAAAGGTCAAAAGGGAGGAAAATTATGGTTCCAAAAATCCCAGAGAGCATTTCAAGACACACATGGTGATTCTTACCCCAGGGGCAGAGGGCGAAGCAGTAATGGAAGATGCCATCCACATACCAGAGGGGGTCCACTAAGTCAGGGCAACAGGGAATCATTCCGTGGTAAGCCCTTTCAGTGCTCCTGAAAGGAGGCCCATCTGTTCCTCTCTGGAGGCAGTTGGAGGTTGCTTATCCATGTAACCAGAAGCCTGGCTAGAGATAACAAAAGACAAATAGGTACAAAGTATCGTATCCGGAGGCTACTCTATACCATTTTTCTTCCCCATCCAAAACTTAAAGAATGTCCCATTCAGTCAAAGGGGAACAGGCAACTCTAGAAATTCAAAAGTTGCGAGACAAAACGGTCTCTGCAGATGAAATAGGATCTGGAACCTGCTCAACATTCTTTTTAGTGTCAAAGAGAGCAGGGGACTGGAGACCCATACTGTATCTCAGCAGATTAAACAAATTGGTAAGAAAAACAAAGTTCCGGATGGTAACACTGCAGTCAATATTCCCTTTCCTGGGAAAGACGGATTGGATGTGCTCTATAGACCTCCAGGATGCATACTACTACATAAAAATGGACAGGCCATCCAAGAATCATCTGCGCTTTCGGCTGGGAGCCAGTCACTACCAGTTTCGGGCTCTGCCCTTTGGTCTCACTGCAGCCGTCAGTGTGTTCACCAAGTGTATGGCAGTGGTCACGGCTCACTTGAGACGTCTAGGATTCCGAGTGTTTCCATATCTAGACGACTGGCTCCTAACCTCAACTACCAAGCATCTACTAGAAAAAGCAAGAAACACCACATTACATCTCTGCTCTCACCTAGGAATCACAATAAATTACAAAAAAAATCTGCCTTGTTGCCATCTCAGCATATCGTTTTTATAGGAGCAGATGTAGATACAAGACAAATGATGGCAAAACTTCCCCCAGAAAGAGTCCAAGTACTTTGACATCAGATCTTGAACCTTCTTTCCAGGAGAAAAGTACAGCCAAGAACAGTCCTCAAAGTCTTGGGAACCATGGCAGCAGTAGTGAGCTTAGTTTCATTAGCACACCTCCACATGAAGATTCTGCAGTGGCTACCGTCCACTCAGTGGTCCTTACAAGAACTTCCCATGTTCCACGAAATTTCAATAATGAAATCTTGCAAGAAGGATGTTAGTTGGTGGCTTCACTCCACTCGAGTGACATCAGGTTGACCCTTTGATGTTCTTCGTGTTTCACTGTTGCAGTCATAACTGTAGGGTGATCCTGCCGGCAGGCAGCCCGAGGTCGGCCAGAATTCCAAAGTCTGGGTCCGGCGTCGGCTGTACCAGCAAGTACCCTGACGTCAGAACGCAGAGGTACATAGCTGACAGCTGACGCCATCTTCTCCAGTCTTTCTTGCCATGCGGTGGAAAGCAGCTCGCAAGTCGTTGGTTGGCGTATTCAGAACAACGTGCTTTGATTGACTTCGGTCCGAAGTTTTCAACTTCTTTTCTCAAGCTAAGTACCCCGTTGGGGAAACTTTTTTCTTGCTCCTCCGATGTCAGAAAAAGTTAATAATTGTATATCGTGTGGGAAACAGATACCTCATAAAGATTTCCACTCTTACTGTCTACCTTGCTTAGGCCCTGACCATGACGTTTCTTGTTGTCGGTTCTGTGCCAGGTTTAATTCTCGCACTATCAAGCGTAGGTACGATTGGGCCTTGAACTATTTCGGTAGACGATTTAGTTACAGGATGTCGTTGGTTGCTTTACTGACAACCAGAATTCAAAAGAAATGCAAGGACAAGGATAGGCCTCCGAGGTCCAAACAGGATTCTTCGCAGCCGGAGCCAGCTTCGGGTTCGGCTGTCGTCAGTGAGGCGCTTTTGCAGCCCCTGTCGTCCGCCACTTCTGAACCGATGGCCGACACGGACTCCCATGGGGAGCCATCTAGGCCTAATATTTTATCTGCTGCAGGACCTTCGGACGTCGCTCCTTCAGATGGGTCCGGAACCGCTGTGCAGGTACCGGCTTCTGAGGGAGTTTTCAGGCCTTCACATATAACTATTTCATCAAAGTCAAAGGCAAAGACGAAAACTCCTGTAAAGCCAAGGGTTTCTACTCAAGCTGCTTCAGATTCAGCTCCCAAGTCCCAGAAGCAATTACTACGGATAGCTGAGGATTTACTTACAATGATTAGGGGTTCTCACCCTCCTCCTAAAAAAAGGCCTAGACAGGATTTACCTTATGATTCCTCTGATCAGGCTTCTGTGTCTTCTGTCTCTTCCTCTGACCAGGATTACTCTTTTCCTCCTTACGAGGATTCAGATGCAGAGGACTCTATTCCCTCTGCTTCTCCCCCTGAATATTTCTCTTTTGGGGAAACTTTACATGAGATGAGAGAGCATTTTCATTGGGAAGGTCAGGATTATTCTGCCTCCAAGAAGAGACTCAGAGAATTTCTCCTTCTCCCTCAACACAGACCTTTGGCTATTCCTCCTGTGCTTGACATTGTGGATGATGCTTTTTCTGAAGCTAACCTGAATCCTGATTCCTTGCCGCCTGCTCCTTCTAAGCCTGATAGATTTTACAGAGTCCCTGATTCCCACCAATTCTTATTTAAGAACCCTTCTGCAGATCCAGAAACTATTTCTCAGGGTTCTTAAGCTGCTAAGGCCGCTTCATCTAAAAATCCCATTTCCTCTGAAAAGGATTCTCGTGCCTTGGATAGGTGGGGCAAAAAGGTTTATACTTCTGCTACTCTTTCTATTAGAGCTTTAAATTGCCAGTTTCATATGTTCAAGTATCAGCAATTTCTTTTGTCTGTTTTAAAGCAAAGGCTTTCTACCTTTCCTGCATGTGCAGAGAACAAGGAATTACAGGATGTTTTGCATGCAACTGAACAAGTTAGCAAACATAGTTTACATTGTGGTTTTGATGCCTTGGAAGCTTCTTGCAGGGCCGCAGCCTCTGGTACTGTTATAAGGAAACATGCATGGCTTCGAGAGCAGAATTTACCTGAGCAGGTTAAGGCGAAACTGTTAGATGCCCCTGTTCAACATGATGTGTTATTTGGATCTAAGGCTGAGGAGGTTATTAAAAAGATGGAGGAAAAAGCAAAATCTATGCAGACTGTCAAATATTTTTTACAAGTTCAGCCTCCTAGATTTTCTAGAAATTGGCCCTCCAAAAATTGGTCTTTTCCCACTTCTGACAGGCCTCAAAGGGGAAGATATAGACGGTCTAGAGGCCGGGCACAGACACAGGCCTCTTATAGGTCCAGACAGTGGACTGCTTCTTCACCTAGAAGGGGAGAAGACAGACCCCAATCACAAAGGAAGCAGACCCAATGACTCCCTCTGTTGGGCTACAGGTCCTTCTTGCCTGGAAGCTCCTCTCGGAGGAAAACTATCTCTTTTTTACCAAAATTGGACGCATATAACACAGGACAAATGGGTTTTAGATGTGATTTTAAAAGGCTACAAATTCCACTTTCATACTCTGCCAAGGTCTTGCAGTTGGCCAGATCTGCCAAAACATCAATGGTCAGAGGCCTTAAATCAGGTGGACGCTTTATTGGCCATGAGAGCCATAGAACCTGTTCCACTCCCAGAGATGGGAAAGGGTTTTTATTCAAGACTTTTCCTGGTCCCAAGAAAACAAAATGCATGGAGACCTATTCTGGACCTCTCAGTATTAAATACTTTTCTGGAAATTCCAAAATTCAAGATGCTTACTCTGCAACAACTTCTTCCCATGCTCTCCCAGGATGCTTGGATGGTAACATTGGACCTGAAGGAGGCCTACTTACACATTCCCATCAGACAGGAACACAGAAAATACCTCAGATTCAAGGCAGGCTCGAGACACTTTCAATTCTCTGCACTGCCCTTTGGCTTATCTACTGCGCCCAGAGTCTTTACCAAGTGCCTGGCTCCAGTAGTGGCTTACTGCAGACTTCAAGGGATTCAAATTTACCCCTATCAGGACGACTGCCTTATCCAGGCGGACAGCAAGGATCTTTTACTTCAACATCTGCAGTTTGTTCAGCGTCTCCTCCTACTACTAGGATTTTCAGTGAACACAAAAAAGTCACATTTGATCCCCTCTCAACAAATGATCTTTTTGGGAGCTCTTCTAAACACAAGCTTGCAAAAGGCCTTCCTGACTCCAGAAAAGCAAGTACATCTGACTTCAATTTTCAAAACCTTGGCTACTTTGACTCAGCTCACTGCAAGGAAATTCCTGCAGGCTTTGGGCTACATGGCTTCTTGCATCCTATTGATTCCAAATGCAAGACTTCATATGAGAAAACTACAATGGTATCTAAAGAGTGTATGGTCTCAGCATTACCACAGCCTGGAAACAATGATACCTCTGATTCCCTGCCTCCAAAAAGAGTTCCTTTGGTGGTCCAGGACCTGTGCTTTAAACGAAGGAAACCCCTTTCGTCTGCCTCAGCCTTCTCAGATCATGACCACAGATGCTTTGGATTACGCTTGGGGAGCTCATTTTCTAGACAACTGCCAGCAGAGCTTTTGGCCAAAGAAACATCTTCACTGGCACATCAACCTGAAGGAAATGTTGGCAGTCCAACATGCTCTTCTAGCCTTCCAGAAATTTTTGCAACCAGGACATCTTCTGATTCATACAGACAATACCACAGTCATGTGGTACATAAACAAGCAGGGGGGCTCTCACTCTTACCCCCTTTGCAGACTAGCCATGAGTCTTTGGGACACAGCTCTAAATCTGAACCTGCATCTTCAAGCTCAATTCCTCCCAGGAAAGCAAAATCTCTTAGCAGACAGCCTAAGCAGAAATCTTTTGGATCCCCACGAATGGATGCTGGACCCCAACTTATTCCGCTGGATTACATCAGTTTGGGGTTGTCCTCAGATCTGTTTGCATCCCATCTCAACCATCAGTTGCCTCTATTTTGCACCAGGTCCTTCCACAAAACAGCATGGAAAGTGGATGCCCTGTCTTTCAGCTGGAGGAATCTTTCGGGATATGCCTTCCCTCCTCTTCCTCTTCTGCCTCGGGTGCTACTGAAAATAAAACAGGACAGACCCAAGATTATCATTCTGATAGCTCCAAATTGGCCTTGGCAGTTCTGGTATCCAACCTTAAGACACCTGTTCTTGGAACCTCCTTGGATTCTGCCTCTGTCTCCTTCCCTTCTGTCCCAACACCAGGGTCAGATGCTACACTCTCAAATCAAGACTCTTTGCCTGGCAGCCTGGCTCTACAAAGGCCTTTGATTCCATCTGCTTTTCCCAAACAAGTTTTGGATGTTCTCTTGGAAGCTAGGCATCCTAGCACTAGAAAATCTTATGCTTCTAAATGGAAAAGATTTTGTATTTGGATGCGGGATCGAGGTTCTGATCCTCTTCTACCTGATATTTCCTCCATTTTACTTTACCCCTCTGAACTTCTGCTTAAAGGCCTCTCTTTCTCTTCCATCAAAATTCATGCTTCTGCTATTTCGGCTCATTTCAACACTGATCCCCCCATTTTTTCTCATCAACTGGTGAGACAATTCTTGAGAGGGGCTAAGAATTTAAGACCTCACAGAACTCCTCCTATTCCTGCTTGGGATCTTAATTATGTTTTGGAGAAGCTTACTTTACCTCCCTTTGAGCCTGCTGCTGCTTCGGATATCAAGTTCTTATCCTGGAAAACAGCTATTTTATTAGCATTGACTTCTGCAAGAAGGGTGTCAGAGTTGCAAGCTCTCATGGCTGTGGAACCTTACCTTATTTTCCATCAAGACAGGGTTGCCTTGAGGACCAATCCTACATTTATGCCTAAGGTGATTTCTAAAGTGTCTTTAAATCAGACTATTCACCTTCCTACTTTCTTTCCAAATCCTCAAAACCAAAGGGAAAGGATTTTACATTCATTGGACGTACACAGACAACTACGATTTTACCTGGACAGAACTAAAGATTTCAGGAAATCTGATCAGTTGCTTATCACTTATGCCTCCAGTTCTCTAGGCAAGGCTATTTCTAAACAAACTATTTCCAAATGGATTGCTCATGGAATAAGGTTTTGTTACTCTCATTTTGGGAAACAGATTCCAGGCACTGTTAGGAGTCATTCTACTAGGGCAGCTGCCACTTCAGCAGCTTTTCTCAGAGGAGTTCATACCAAGGACATTTTGGAAGCTGCCACTTGGAGTTCAGTGCATACCTTCTCTAAGCACTATAATCTCCCTTTGTATTCTAAGTCTAGGGCAGGTTTTGCCTCTGCTGTCTTGCAGCGTCTTCTGGCTGCCTCTTCTTCTGTATAACCTCCACCCTCCTTCACAGCTTTGGGATTCCACCCTACAGTTATGACTGCAACAGTGAAACACGAAGAACATAGTACAGTTGTGTACACCTACCATAAATGTAGATGTTAGAGTGTCTTCACTGTTGCAGTCGGCGTTTCCCTCCCACCTTTCCCCTCTTGTTTTCTGTTTGTTCCATCTCCTCTTCCTTTGTGGTGTATTTGTGTTTCCTTTGGGACACCTTTTGGATATTTTGGGGAGCGTCTGACATCTGGGGCAAGAAAGGCTGGAGAAGATGGCGTCGGCTGTCAGCTATGTACCTCTGCGTTCTGACGTCAGGGTACTTGCTGGTACAGCCGACGCCGGACCCAGACTTTGGAATTCTGGCCGACCTCGGGCTGCCTGCCGGCAGGATCACCCTACAGTTATGACTGCAACAGTGAAGACACTCGAACATCTACATTTATGGTAGGTGTACACAACTGTACTTTCTTCCACTTCCATCAGCCACAGTAACCGTGGATATTTCCCAGATTGGGGGGGGGGGGGCATTATCTGGGAAGAACAGTGCAAGGCACCTGGCAGGATCATGAGGCCCATTTGCACATCAATGTCCTAGAGATGAGAGAGGTGCTTTTAGCATTGCAAGCATTTCAGGACTCTCTTCTGTTGGCAACTGTTGCAGTACAGACAGACAACATATCAGTTGTTTGTTACATAAACAAACATGGAGGAACCAGGTCCTACCAGCTATGTCGAGAGGCCCTGAGAGTATGGCAGTGGGTGACTGGTAGCAGTGCACATCCCGGGGACATCCACTGTGATAGCAGACAAATTCAGCAGAGCGATTCTGATGCCTCACGAGTGGTCCCTAAAACAGGAAGTAGTGGAGACAATTTTCCGCAAATGGGGCCAGCCTTGCTGCAGCCTTTTTTCCTTATCCATAAATGCCAAATGCAGCAGCTTTTCTGCCCTAATCCCCCTCCAGGGGAGTCACCAAGAGATGCACTTGTACAGGATTGGCCTTCGGGTCTCCTATATGCCTTCCTTCCCTTTCCGTTGCTAGCCAAAGTTCTTCAGAAAGCAAGCTCACTGGGAAGGAACTTAATGCTCGTTGCTCCATACTGGCCTCATCAAATCTGGTTCCCCTTCCTTTGGCCTCATCTCCAGGAGGAGCCATGGGTTCTGGACTCAGTTCCGGACCTTCTGACTCGTGCATCAAGGATGGATCCATCCCTCTCTTCAAACCCTCAAATTGACAGGTTGGCTGCTTCTATTCCAAACATAGCCAGGCTCCCTAATCTGTCTTCATCTGTGAAATATATCTTAATCTCGTCTCATAAGGCTTCAACGAGGAAATTATATATGAGCAAATGGAAAAGATTTTTTTTTTCATGGGCATTAAATAACCACATTGATCCCTTTTTTGCACCTATAGCGTCCATTCTTGAATTTTTGACAAAGCTGTTCAGTGAAGGCAAAGCTGCAGCCCACTATTCGAGTTCAGTTAGCAGCAGTGTCTGATTTTCTTATAAGTGAATTGGGCCCAAATCTGATGTTTCACAGACTATGCAAAGCTTTTCTGAAGGGTGCTATTTTATTAAGACCACCCATTAAGACTCCTCCAGCACCATGGGACCTAAACTATGTTTTATCACGTTTGAGTCCCCCCACCCCTTTGAACCTGCATCATCCAGTGATCTAAAGTTTTTGACAAGGAAAACAATTTTCTTGATTGCCATCACTTCTGCTAGAAGAGTTTCAGAGCTACAAGCATTATCGATAAAGCCCCCTACATGCGTTTCCACAAAGACAGAACTTTGAACAAACCCATCTTTCCTACCAGAAGTATACTCGGCGTCTAATTTGAATCAATCCATAGAACTACCAGTCTTTTTCCCCACCTGTGGCAACAAGGCAGAATATATGCTACACCAACTAGATGTGCATAGGCAATTACACTTCTACTTGCATATGACAAAGGACTTTAGAAAATCTGACCAATTTGTTTCATTCTCAGACTCTTAAGAAAGGTGCTCCTTTATCTAAAGTCATACTTTCAAAATGGCTATCGGATTGTATTACTTTTACATACAAATCTCATAACAAAGATATCGCACCTTTAAAGTCATTCTACAAGAGCCATAGCAACCTCTTCGGCCTTTCGAGCTAGACTACCAATTGACATTATTTGTGCTGCAGCTACATAGGCAAGGCCACATACCTTCATCACTCACTACAAAGTGGATTTGGCTTCCAGGAACAGGGCCTCCTTTGGGTCCACTGTTCTGAAGAATATTCTCCTATGAGCCACCCAAGAAACATGGTGCTAGGGATGCTGTCCCAACTAGTGAAGAATGAAGGCAAGATAAGACATCACATAAAGAAGTTATGTACTCACCGTAACCTTCCATGTGTGTTGAACATCTCGCCTTCATTCATACATTCCACCCTCCTTCCCCCAGCCTTTGGCTCCTGGAGGACAGAGTCACAGTTGGAAACAAATGTTCTACAACCTTCTTATTTGCTGTACAAGTTAGATAAGTTTTATTGTTACCCATGGTTATATCAGCAAACAAGATCTGGGGAGCTTTCCTAGGGCATGATGGGATAGGGATATACCCACGAGCTAGTGGAAGACCTTGAGTTTTTGTATAAGGTCAATGGTGGTAAAACCTTCGATGCCATGGAATTAATTTCTCCACCCCTCAAAGGACCTTCTCTAGGAATCACAGGGGCTGCAAGAAGATGTGATTTCACAAATCACAGGGTTATCACGACACTCTTGGGGACAGACCCCCTTGTAACAGGGGAGTAGGCAACTCTAATGGACTTCACCCAAGAGGCAGAGGTGGACTGCATAATCAGGGCATTCACAGTCCCTTTACTGTAAAGTCTTATCAGTGCTCCTGAAGGGTTGCCCATCAGTTACACTCTTGAAGCAGTCGTGGAGCACTTATCCATGCACCCACAACTTGGCAAGACATAACAGATTCATGGGTGCTAAACATAATTTCCAGAAGCTGCTCAATTCCCTTTTTCTTTATCCCAGTAAGAAAGTTCCCAACATGCCACCGAGAGAGAGAACTGACAGCAGCAGAAATTTCAAAGCTGCTCGAAGAGAGAGTCATCCAACCCATCCCCGAAGACTAGTTAGTGTTCGGGGACTTCCAAGATGACTACACATTCAGTAACAGCTTAATTCTAGCTCTCCCAGTCTGAAAACAGAAACTTAGAAAAAATCTGTGGACCTAGATTTCTGGGTAAATTTCCTTAACTGACTAGATGCCAGGAAAATAGAAATATAAAGGACATGGAGGAAAATCAGCTGCAAAAGTTGAGGCAAAACATAGACTGGGAAAAGTGCTGCAATTATTCAGAAAGAAGCAGTGCAAGTTCCAGACATGACTTCTAGTAACCTAGAGGAAATTATGAAGCAGCTGTACACAGACCTGGTTAAAATAAGCAAAACACAGATGGAGTATATCAACACAAACAATAAAAATGGAAAAAAAATGAAAGAATCTTTGAACAGATGTTCAGATAAGGTGACAACTGAAAAACTCAGAGGTTGAAAGGAAGAAAAGGCTGGCTGAATATGAGAATGTACCAGAAGAGATGTTTCAAAAAATAGAGTTAGAGGCACATAGGGAAAAACCTTAGATTTTCTGCCATACCAGAGAAGCTGGAAGGAACAGACTACTAATTTTATGAAAGTACAAATAAGCAACTGGACTGGTATTTTACATCAAGAATTGTTAACTGAAAGGGCACTTTCTTGTGCATGCTCCACACCTGGCTTGGAGAAAACAACCTAGACCTTTAATAGTAAAAATGCAATCTTACCAGCAGAAGGAATTGATTGACAAAACTGTGGCAGAAAGACAAAGTACTAGAAGTGGGGAGACAGCAGAGTGTTTGTGGATAATGACTACTTTCCACACCAGGCAGAAGAGGAATACATTTATCCCATTATATAGGGCATGCAGAGAATCAGGCATGAGATTCAAACTGCTGTACCCAGCTATCCTCAAAATATTTTTTCCTGGTGGAATAAAAGCATTTTTTGATGACGTACATGCTAAGGAAGAACTTCAAAATTTGTCCAACAAAAATTGACCTGTGAAACAGAAGGAGATTCAGCTTTTTGGTCTGGTAATAAAGACCACAGAGAGACTGTGCCAGTGAAGCTTTTCCTAGTGTTTCAACAGAAAGTGATTGAGGGAGAGAGAAAAGCAGAGAAGCAGACTAGAAGAATCGAGGGTTTACTGGAGATGAAGCAGAGGCAAGGTTTGGGAGATAGAAATGAACAGAAATAGAACAAAAGAATCTGGAAATATTGGGCTTTCTTGGACTTTTTTAAACATCTAGGGGACTCTAAAGCATATGCCCTGCTTCATGTCAATGTTTGGAAAAATAGGAGAGGGGGAGAGGAGGGAGCGAGTTAACTGTAAGTAAAACAAAATGTTTTTTCATAACAGTATTACTTAAGTGGTACGTGATTTTGTCTGCATGTCATAAAGAAATTTTTTTCAGTTATTTTTGTGTGTAATGGAGATACTAATGTAAATATGTGCTTCTATTCATTCTTCTTTTTTCTTTCTCCTTTCTTGCTTTCTCCTTGTTTAGTTTTAAGAAATGTAGGCACTGCAGTGTAAAAAAAGGGGGGGGGGATCTGGTTAAAAGAGCATGACAAAAGAAAAATTAGTGTGCTTTTTCTCATTCTTGCATAGGGGAATGACTGCGTTAGCTGTATGTAGTAAACATTGTTGACAGAAAGCAAGTAAAATAAAAAGAATATTTTATATTATAAGTTCTTCTTTTTCTAGTCAACAGCCCTGTATCTGGTTCTTATGTCACTAGCAGACAATCTGATAGAGAAATGGCTTGGAGAAAATGTCTGAAAGCATTCAAGTGTTTCTCAGCTGGTAGAGCTATAAAAATAAAGCAAAACCCAACAGCACTCTTAGCATGGATAAGCTTTCTTTCTGGTTTAGCTCGAGTCTGTATGTGTGACTGTCAGTTTGGAACTTGTGTTCATATTAAGGGTGTAAAACTTCAATACTTGAAGATGTACATAGTTTTGTGTGTTAAGTTAGTAGGTTTTAGGGGGTATTGTGTGTGCGTGTGTATTTTTATTTGAGGGCTTTCGGTAAAACAAAAAGTTCAAGACATGACATTGGCTCAAATGACATGAAACAGTTGTATAAAAGATTAACCTGCAAAACAGTGCACGCATATAACACAAAAGCTGGAAATATACACTTAATAAAAAAAGCTGCTATACATAAAATGTGGGAATAATAATCCCTCAAGGATATTCTTATTTCTATAATGGCTTTAGATGTTAATGGTCTTGCAGATAAATCCAAAAAATAAAGTAGTGAACTATATTAAAAAATGTAGAGTGCAAATAGCAATGCTACAGGAGATGCACTTGGAAAGAACTGAACATGTGAATTTGGTAAAGGTTTTCAGAATGGTTATTTAGCAGAATACTTATGGCAAAGGAAGAGAGGAGTGCTTACAACATTAATTGCAAGAAGAGCTCCAATAGTAATTGAAGAGGAAAAAAATGACAATAATGGTAGATTTGTAGTACTATGGGGCTACTGGCAAGGGAGGAGGATTACACCAGTATGTATTTATATTCCACCGAAAACAGCTATACTAGAGGTAAAGAAAATTCTCAGAGAAATAATCAGCTTTCAGCAAGGAATATTACTTGTAGGTGGGGACTGGAATTTGGTTTGCAACAAGATACAAAAACTGGGCTAGGCTAGACAGAATTTACATTTCACAGGAACATGTGCATTTAATTGAAGATCTTGATATGCACCCAATAACTGTTTCAGATCATGCACCAATAATAACTAAAGTAAAAACACATGATAATGAAATAAAAATGAGACACTGGTACTTTCCCACGTATCTGTTGAAAAGAGAGGAATTTAAGGAATGGGTAGTGGAAACTATTCAGGGTCTATTAGAGAAGATAGAAACTTCTGAACATATAGCTAGGGAGTGGGGTAAAATTAAAATGGAATTTAAAACTAGTGTGGAAATAAAGGCTGAAATGATTAAGAAGTAGAGGCACTGACAAATATTGAAGTATTGCAAAATAGAGGGATTCTCACAGAGCAAGAAGAGGAGTAAATACCGAATGCTAAACAGAAAATGACTACCTTGATAATATGCATGAGTTTAGAAAGATTGCTGTTAAGCAAATGATTTTTGATAACTTCAGAGCACAAAACTTTTTAGCACCATGACTCAAACAGAAAGTAGAAAGGGCTGTTGTCAAGCTTAAGGAGCCTAATACAAGGAAGATAACTAGGGATCCTGTAGAAGTATTGTATTTTGGAAATTTTGTGAAAGTCTGTATAAAGTAGAGAACTATGGAAATCAAGAAACTGTACAAATTGAAATGTTTATGGAAGAATTAAATATGCCAAGGCTAGAGGGAGAATAAGCTTAATTACTAACAAGATAGGAGGAAAAGAGATTAAAAATGGTGATGTATAACCAATGTATAACCAATCTATAGAAAAGTCCCCAGGATTAGATGGCATTCCTTTGGAAATTTGGAAGCTAGGAGGAGAAAAAAAATGGAAGGTCTTGTTCAACAGTATTTTAAGAGGAGAAGCACCAACATCCTAGAACAATGTGGTAGTAGCTGTACTATCTAAAAAGGGTAAAGATCCTTCAGGTCCAGCTTCATACAGGCCCATTTCAATATTAAGTCATGATTATAAATTGTTTATGCCTATAATGGCTAAACGAATGGCAAACGTGATGCCAAAATTGATAGATATGGATCAATGTGGTTTTTAGGAGGTGAGGCAGCATTTGACAACATAAACAGAACAGTGGTGATCCAGAGGGAAGCAGAATGTAAAAATACTACTGTTGTCGGTGGGTCTTAATGCGGAGAAAGCATTTGACAGAGTATGCAGAACAATGGAAGCCTTTGCATTCCATGATAAAATTACAAGGTTGATTAGGAGGGTATATGAAGGATCGGAGGTGAAAATTAAAGTGGGCGGGGACCTCTCTGATAATCTCTGAACAGAGGAGCCAGGCAGGGGATGTCCTCTCTCCCCTTTATTTGCATTATATTTAGAACCATTATTAAACAAAATAAAGGACTCAGAAATTCTAGGATATAATTGATGTGGTAGTCAAGAAAAGCTGGTTCCATTTGCAGATGACATTATTTTGTACCTGACAAAACCAGAAAAAGACATTACAGTGTTATTGAACATATTGACATGGTTTCAAACTTCTGTAGCATACAAAATTAATGAAGCAAAAGCAGTAGCTAGTATTTAAGACATGCATTAAAAATGATATGGAGTGGCAGATAAGGATATGTGGGAAGAGACTAAACAAAAGATAATGGAAAAACTGGAAAAATGGAAGCTCTGTTGTATGAATATTGATAGTAAGATATAAGCAGTTAAAATGTTTTTAGTTCCTTTAGTGTTATAGGTTCATAGGTTGGTACTAGGCTATCGGCCCTAGGGCCTATACAAGCCTAGCCATAACAATTCTCTGGCTATTTCTTCCCACACTATTTACTTCCCTGGACCCCTGTCTAGCAGGGTGACTGACGTGATCCCCGGGGTGAATTTCCTTTCTCCCATCCAGTCGTCAAGGTTCCTTTTGAAGAGGGCCAAAGAGGCGCTCTGCTTGACATGTATGGGCAGTCTATTATAGAGTCTGGGGAGTGTCTGGGTCAGGAACCTATCCCTTCAGCATGTTTTGTTTATTGTGATGACAAGGTTTAGATCCCTGGAGTGTGCGTCTCTGAGGGATTGGGATTTCTTTAAGTGTAGCATGTCCAACAGCGCTGGGTTTGACATGGCCTTGTATGTTAAGCAGAGATCATCTCTGAGTAGAAGATATGCAACATAGTATAGCTGGAGTTTTTTAAGGCGGTCAGCATAGGGCATCTACTTTAGGCCTGTGATTCTTTTAGTGAGGTATTTCTGCGGCCTTTCCAGTTGTTGCAGATGTCTTGAGAGGTACATACCAAATGAGGTGTTGTATTCTGTAATGGGTCTAATGAGGGATGAGTGCAGTGGGACAATGACCTCCTTTTTTCTGGATGAAAAGCCCTTAGTGATGAGGTGTGCCACATAGAAGGATTTCCTGACTGTTGTGGTGATGTGGTTATCGAAGGTGAGACCACTGTCCGCCTGTGTCCCTAAGTCTCTTATCACAGTTTCGGTGTTTAGTGTACCGCCACCTATGTGGTAATTCACAGGTACATGTTTTTTCCCCAAAGAGGATAATTATTTATTTTTTGGCATTGAGCTTAAGCCCTTGGCTCTGGCACCAAGCATCTGTTTTGTAAGGCCCTTTTGTAGAGTATCCACATCATTTGGGGATTCAATAATGGCTCCCAGTTTTCAGTCATCTGCGAACTTTGTTAGCTAGAGTCCCTTAGTGTTGGCCTGTACTTCAGAGAAGTAGATGCAAAACAAGAGCGGTCCCAGGATTTAACCCTGAGCTACTCCACTTGTCACTTGTCTGGAGCTGGATTTGGAGTCAGCTGCTTTTACAGTGTGGGTTCTGTCAGTAAGCCAGTTGCCAACTCATAGAGTGATGTACGGATTAATGCCCAGCTTGGTAAATTTATTGTACACTGATCGGGCATATTTTTATCAACTAGAGGAAAAGTTGTGGATAGTAATTAATAAAGAGCTGAAAGATTTTATCTGGGAAGGGAAGACAGCATGAGTCAAGTGGGATAAGCTTATTCTTCCAATAGAACAGGGCGGATTGGGATTACATGAGTTGAAGGGGTATTTCAGAGAAACACAATTAAGGCTCCAATACATAGCACAAGCAGAAAACTATAATTCAAAGTGGAAAGAGATGATGATGAAACAGGGGGAAGCTCAAGTAACAGTGAGAGACTGGCATTTTGTATGCAAACCTTTAAGGAGAACTTCAATAATCATGCAGAATATTATATTCATAAAGTTCTTAGAAGACCTTCTGCTACTAAGCCAACACAGGAATGGCGAAAGGCAATTCTGCCGATAGGGATGACTACAGTTAGGGACACAGACAATAGGGGGCAGGAATGTATTGGAGAAAACTGGCAAAGGAACCTAGGTACTGGGAGCAAGTAACTAGAGAGAAAAGGTAATAGAATGGGAAGATGTCAAGAACTTATTTGGACTGGAGGCTAAAAGTTCCCTTCCATATCAGGGATTGTTATCACAGAGTATAGGCAAAAAAAAGAGGATACATATTACTTTGTCGAACCATAACAAGTTTGAACACCATATTGTCAAACCCATATGTTCGAACCTGAAAAAGTTCAAATGTTTCAATGGGGATTTCTGTTCAGTGCGGAAAGGGAAGATTTCCCTGTACTGCACTGTAATGCAATCTCGGAGTTGGTAACTTTAAAGAGTGGGGGGGGGGTGCAGGGGGGCTTGAACCCACCTCTTACAACAGTCAGGTAGTTTTTTTTGTGACGTTTTCAAACTTTCTAAACTTCAAACGTATGGGTTTGACCATATGGTGTTCAGACTTTTGAAAGTTCGATCACGTAATATGAACCCAAAAAAAATAAATAGGAGTTCCCAAACAAAAGACCACCACTGGTAGAGTTTTTATTAGAATCTAGAACATGAAGAAAGGAATAATTGGTAGAGCATATAAAATATTGCATGATAACTATAAGAATCAGTCAGAGGAGGTTAGGAAGGGCTGAGAAGAGAAATTAGATAAGAAATTCATAAAGAAACAATGGGGGGATATATGTATGTCTCCCAAATATGCAGCAAAATCTAGAAGACTTCAAATCTTTGCCTGGAATTTTTATACCTTAAGCATACTTCAAAGAATTTTTCCTCACAGCGAATGTTAAGGTGTGATGGGGCAGAAAGAGGTAACTGGGAACATATTTGCAAATGTTGGAGGTGTGATGTGGTAGAAAGAGGTAACTGGGAACATATTTTTTGTCAGAGATGCTGGGTGAGCAAGTTGGAGTGACTAGAAAAATTATTCTGACATGCCTAGACATAGTAAGGCCTTGTTGAGTCTAAGTATGATGGCTGCCAAAAAATCAATTACTAGAAAATAGAAATCAAAGTCTAAACCAACTTTACTAGAAGTAGTGAAGATAGTAACAGAGTTAAAACAACTGGAACTGGGATCTTTAGAAAAAGGTAGCAGCAAATTACATAGGAAAATGGGAATTGTGGGATCAATGCATGCAAAAGAGGAATGATATTTAAAAGAAGGCAGGATTTGAATGAGTTGTGTAATGGTTGATTAACAATGACTGGATATGTTAAAAGTAATGTGTAATATTTGCAGATACAGTTGTATCGCATGGTTTGGAATGTATAATGTTTGCAACTGAGATTGTGTCGCTATGGTTTGTCATTTATATAAATGTAACATGGCCTGTCGTACATGATAATTTAATAAAGATGTTTCTTGTTTTCGAAAAAAAAAAAAAAAAAGACCAATTAGTGTCTGGAGTGCATTCACAGTTCTTTTTGGTACTAAGAAGATGGAGAGCCTCAGACTCATTCTTGATCTAAGTCACTTAAACTAGTTCGTAAAACAGGCAAAATTCTGGATGGTAGTATTGCTTCTTCTGAGGAAGGACGATGGGATGTGCTGAGCAGATCTCCGGGATGACTACCATCATGGAAAAATAAAGAAGCATTCCAGGAGATTTCTCTGTTTCCATCTGGGAAGCCCATCATTACCAGTGCAGAGCGCTGCCCTTTAGTCTCAACAGGAACCAGGGTGTTTATGAAGTTAATGGCAGTGGTTGCAGCTCATCCATATCTGCAGGGGATCCAAGTTTTCCCATATATCGAAAAATGGCTCTTGTTACACCATTTGAACCTTCTGCTCCATCTAATGCAAAACCTAGGAATTGTGATAAATGTATCCAGGAGACGCACGGACACTTCACAATAAGTAAAATTCATTGGATGCCACCTAGACTTAGTGTTAAAAATTACCAAACTGCCTCAATCCAGAGTATTCTCCCTACATCTGGTTGCTGCACAGGTACTTCAGCATCCTTCACCCTCAGCAAAGTTAATTCTATGTCTTTTAAGCCTAATGGCCTCCACAGTTTTACTACTCTCTCTAGTGTCATTCTAAAATCTACACATTCCTTAAATATGTCATTTTACATCCCAAAATTGATATTACTCAAATGTGCAGAGATCATGTTAACTGGCGAATAACATCTCTGTCAGTGACAGCAGGTCATCCTTTCCACATGGATCTGCCATCAGCTGTCATAATCATGGGAACCTGCCTTCTGGGGGAGGGACATTTTGAAAGTTCCTGGCCACATCTAGAGGCCAATCTTCAAATCAGTGTTTTGGAGATGAGAGTAGATGATCTAGCACTGAATGCATTTCAGGATGTTCTCCCCAAAAGTGTTATTTCTGTAAAGACAGATAACAGTAGTCTGGTACATCAACAAACAGGGAGGAACCCACTCCCTGCATGAAGCCATGAGAGTATGGCAGTGGGAAATGTCTGCACACCAATTTATGATAGCAGTGTACATCCCAGGGATGTCCATTGTGTTAGGGGACAAATTGAGCAGAACTATCTTAATACCTCGCAAGTGGTCCTTCAGTACAAAAATAATAGCCGGGGCCAACCTTGCTGCAACCTTTTTGCATCCTACCTGAACAAATGCAGTAGGTACTTTGTCCTGCTTCTGTCCACAGGGCAGTCCCAGAGGGATGTTCAAGTCCACAATTGGTCTTAAGGTCTCCTTTATGCATTTCCGTTTTTGTCTCGAATGAATAAACTCATCCAGAAAGCAAGATGGTGCAAAGCTGGAGTGATTCTCATTGCACACTTCTAGCCCAGACAAGCATAGTCCTGTGGCCTCTACTAATACCATCCTCCATGGATGTTGGAGCAATATCCAAATCTTTTGACTCACCTGGCCAGTTTGCTTCCTTTGGACCAGAAATACATGAAACTAATCACATGGTTCCTCCAGTTTGACCTTAGGCAGAGATGCCAGGCTTCCAGTATCAGTTCAGATTATCTCAGCCTCCCAAACGTTTATCATAGCAAATGAAACATATTTTCCATCTAGGCTACATTGAAAGGAAAAGATCATTTTTCTGCTCCCATCCTCCATACTGGAGTTTCTCTCTGAACCTTTTCATAGTGGTTCCTGTTTTTTCTACTCTCAAAGTGCAAATCGCTGCAATTTCAGATTTCCTCATAGGTCAGATTGACAGCTCCACAGTATCTCTAAAAGTGTCTAAAGCCTTTTTGAGGGGGAGTGTTCCTTCTACAGTTACCAGAGACCCAGTACCTCCATGAGATATTACTGTTTTGCTTCAAGCATTAATTCAACCAGCAGCTTCAGCAGATTTAAAGTTCCTCTCTTGGAAGACAGTTTTTCTTGTGGCTGTTACATTGGTCAGACTAATTTCAGAGTTACAGGCCCCTTCTTACACCCCTTTACCTGGTTTTCTAGTAATACAGTTTCCTTAAGGACTAGTGCATCTTTCCTTCCTAAGGGGGCATCCAAAGCAAGTGTAAACTAGTCTGTCAGTGTACCAGTGTTTTTTTCCCTCAGATTCTCCAAGAAAGGAGAATATACTTTGCACGTGTTCATTGCCAACTCAAATTAATCTCCATATCAAAACACCTCAGGAAATCTGACCAATTGTTTTATTAAGGTCTCTCTTTCAAGACTGTTATCAGATTGTATTTCTTTCATAGACACTAAAAAGAGTTTATCCCTGCAATTGAAGCCCAAAGCTCATTCCAAAAGAGCAATAGTTACTTCAACAGCCTCCATGAAAAAACTTCCCATTTATATTTCTGCTGCTGCAACTTGATCAGCAGTTTACATTTGTGTCTCATTTTAAATTGGATGAACAGTCTAGATCAAGTTCCACCATTCTCAGAAACATCCTTCTGTGATACCACATAGGTAAAAACAGCTTTGGGAATCTGCCCCATTTGTTGAATAAACATCAGATATGAAAGTTATACAGTTACCATAACATTAGATCTGTGTTGTCTGATTTTTGTCCAGTTCAACCTCTCTCCATCCTGCCCCCTTCCAGATTCTTATCTTTCGGCTTCTGCTGACTAAATTCATCTTACATGAACCCTGTCTGCGAACAGGCCTATCAGACTGTGGTCCCCTCCTAAAAGCTTCCTAAATTTCTAACTGGTGGGGCAAACTTGATCTGTGGTACTAAAAGTCCTGGATCAGAGATGGTGTCAAGGTCAGATCTAATCAACTCCAAAAACCCATAAGTTAGAACAGATGAAAATCAGACCACACGGTTCTATCATTATGGTAAGTACATAAATTTAGATTACTTTTGAAAATAGCCAGGGGCAGCTGCTGCAGGCCTCCTCACAGACTGAATCTACTCTCACAAGACCAAGGATGTTGGATAAACCCTGACATCAGTCAACTTCAGTTGACTGCCTGGATGATTGCGTCTTAATTTTCCTTAGGCACGTGTTTACTTGAGGACATGCAGCAGGTACTAATGGAGGCAAGAAATCCTGCTGCTAGAAAATCCTATATTAGCAAATAGAAAAGGTCTTCTGCTTGGCACCAACAACATAAACAGCACCCATTCAGGGTTAGTTGTTCCCTGGTTTTACTATGTTTGTGTGTATTACTATATTATGGCCTTTCTTTAATCCTCTATCAAGGTTCATGTATACTTGTGCTTGTCTGTACATGGATCCTTCTCTTTCAATGCGCACTCATGTCAAAATGTTTTTGAAAGGAGTGATGTCCTTCAAGAATGCAACTGCAGTCCTGACATATGGGTTGTCCTGCCTCAGGCAGCCCTTTGGTCGGCCAGATTCCAAAGTCTGGGTCCGGCGTCGGCCGATGTCACCTCCTCCCCGACGTCAGAGCGGCTGGAGTATAAAGGCATCAGCCGACGCCATCTTCTTCAGTCTTTCTTGCCGCGGTGCCCGAAGCAGAAGCAGTTCGCAAGTGCCGGTCGGTCAGCTCCTGTGTTTTCAGTTACCAAAGTCATCTAAAAGCTAAGTACCCCGTTGGGGAACATTTTTTCTTGCCTCAGCCGATGTCAGAACAAATTGAGAAAGTTAATAATTGTCTTGTGGTAAACAAGGACTTCCATTCTTACTGCCTCCCTTGCCTGGGCCCAGACCACGACGTCTCGGCCTGTGCTTGCTTTAATAAGCGCACTCTCAGGCGCCTGGCAGAGTTTGCCGAAGACTTTTTTGGCGAATCCTTCGCTTACAACATGTCGTCGGAACAACCGACAGCACAACCTACCAAAAAACGAAAGGACCGGGACCGACATCCTCGGCCCGTGTCTTCCACCGATATAACGCCTAAGCCCTCCGCGAGTGCTTCGGTCCCTTCAGAAGTGGTAATTCAACCGCTCCAGGCCGACAACACCGCGTTAACTCATCCCTCGGTCTCGGAGACTACACCGGTGCCGGTTGTTTTTCCTCCGGAAACCGAAGTTCTGGATCTACCTGACACCATTCCCATGGACAAAGTTACCCCTGCACGTGGGGCAGCTAGGCCTCCTGTATCCATGTCAATCAAGGCCTTTGCACGTGCTAAGGCCACCAGCCAGGCCAAGGCCCATCCTAAACCTACTTCTCAGGCCCCTTCTTCTGACAGACAAATCATGTCTCTGGCTGCAGATCTAATCTCTCTTATCAGGGGGGTCTCCGCCTCACCCAGACAGAGGTTCTCAGCCGCCTGCAGAAAAAAGGCCTAGAACTGAGCAGGCAGACAACCTCTCTTCAGATGAAGCCTCTGGGGATTCAGAGCATTCAGAAAACCCAAGAAGAATCCTTCCAGGCCTATGAGGACTTTGATGCTGAGGAATCTATTCCCTCTGCCTCTCCTCCAGAGGATTTTTCTTTCGGTGAAGACCTCCACTCCATGAGGGAACATTTTAAGTGGCAGGGTCAGGAATTTTCTGATTCTAGGAAAAGGCTACGTACCTTCCTTAAGTTACCCTAGCACAGACCTTTAGCTATCCCTCCAGTTTTGGATGTCCTGGATGATGTTTTCTCCGACTCCAGTGCTTTCCCTGATTCTCTCCATCCTGCTCCTGTCAAGCCAGACAGATATTACAGGGTCCCTGACACTCACAAGCATCTCTTTAAGGCCCACTCTGTGGATCTAGAAACTATTTCACAGGGCCCCAAAGGAGTGGCTACCTCCTCAGCCAAGAATCCACTGCCAGCTGACAGGGAAGCAAGGTCCCTGGAGAGATGGGGTAAAAAAGTTTATACCTCTTCCACCCTTGCCATGAGGTCACTTAACTGCCTTTTTCATATGTTTCAGTACCAGGATTATTTACTGGATGATCTGCAGAAAAAGATAGCCTCTCCTGAGCCTATAGATAGAAAGGCATTGCAGGATTTGGTTCATAATACCCAGCAGGTTAGTAATCATTTTCTACAGTGTGGTTATGATGCATTGGAGGCTTCATGTATGGCAGCTATGACAGGGGCTGTTATCCGTAGACATGCTTGGTTGAAAGAACAGCCACTGCCAGATCATGTTAAAGTAAAGCTCCTGGACGCACCTCTGGATAAACAGAAGCTTTTTGGTACTAATGCTCAGGATGTGTTGAAATCTATTGAGGAGAAGGCAAAATCAGTACAGACAGTAAAGGATTTCCTCCAGGTTCAGCCACCAAGGTTCAGCAGGAATTGGCCTTCAAAGAATTGGTCCTTTCCAGACTCTGACAAGTTTCAAAGGGGAAAGAACAGGCGTGCATGAGGTAGAGGGCAATACCGAGGCTCCTACAGGGGACGCCAATGGCAACCACAAAATCAGAGAAATGGCACAGGTAGTTCACCTGCACCACAGGGACAATCACAATGACTTACCTTTCACTCCGCCTACCAAGGCTCAAAGAGAAGCACCTCTAGGCGGAAAATTATCTCTATTCTCAAAAAACTGGCACATTATGACAAAGGACAATTGGATTCTGGACATAATAGACAGAGGTTACAGGTTCCACTTCCACACCTTACCAACAGGACAAGGCATGCCAAACCTGCCACAAAATCAAAGGGCAGAGGCACTCATAGAAGTGTCAAAGCTGTTACAAATAAAAGCAATAGAGAAGGTTCCTCCTCAGGAACAAGGCCAGGGATTTTATTCAAGACTGTTCCTTGTTCCAAGAAAAGAAAAACAATGGAGGCCTATATTGGACTTGTCCATTCTAAATACTTTTCTCATGGTGCCAAAATTCAAGATGCTGACGTTACAGCAACTTCCCATGCTGGGCAAGGGGTCTTGGCTGGTTACTCTGGACCTCAAGGAGGCATACCTGCATGTCCCTATCAGACACAGTTGCAGAAGATACCTCAGATTTCTTGCAGGAACAGTGCACTATCAATTCTCAGCATTGCCGTTTGGCTTATCTACTGCGCCCAGAGTATTCACGAAATGCCTGGCATCAATAGTGGCACATTGCAGACTCCAGGGGATTCAAATATACCCTTACCTGGACGACTGCCTAATACAAGCAGACAGCAAACAGACCTTGATAAAACACTTGGATTACGTCATTCAATTGCTGCAGGCCTTGGGATACACAGTCAACATTCAAAAATCAAGATTACTGCCATCCCAAGAGATTATTTTTCTAGGAGCAAAACTGGACACGCAGCTACAAATGGCTTTCCTCACAGAGGAGAAACAAGAGCATTTAACAGCTTACTTCAAAGGCCTAGCAAAATTAACCCACCTGACCGCAAGGAAGACCCTGCAGGCCCTGGGGTTCATGGCATCTTGCATTTTTCTAATCCCTCTGGCAAGACTACACATGAGAAAGCTGCAATGGTACCTAAAAAGCTTGTGGTCGCAACACAGCCACAACCTAGAAGACATAATACCACTCATACCATGCCTGCAAAGGGAATTTTTGTGGTGGGCTCAAGCAAGTCACTTAAACAAAGGCATGCTTTTCAACAAACCTCCAACAAGTCAAACTATTACAACAGATGCCTCAGACCATGGATGGGGGGCGCACATGGACGGCAGATGCATTCAAGGGCAATGGACTCCCATGGAGATGCATCAGCACATAAATCAAAAAGAAATGTTGGCAGTGATACATGCAATAGAAACCTTTGGAAAATCTCTTCAGCAAGGTCTTCTGCTAATAAGGACAGACAACACCACTGTCATGTGGTACATAAACAAACAAGGGGGCACTCATTCCTACCCCCTCTGCAGACTAACAATGATTCTTTGGGAAAAGTCCCTGAAACTGAACATCTACTTGCAATCCCAGTTTGTTCCGGGCAAGGACAATGTTCTGGCAGACAGGTTGAGCAGAAATTTCTTGGATCCACACGAATGGATGCTACACCCACGCATTTTCTCACAAATAGCATCTGCATGGGGAAGACCAGACATAGACCTCTTTGCATCTCATCTCAATCATCACCTGGAAAGGTTCTGCACAAGGATACACCATCCTCTAGCTTGGAGAACGGATGCTCTTTCCTTCAGCTGGAATGCTCTAACAATTTATGCATTCCCTCCTCTACCTTTGCTCACCAAGGTGTTACTGAAGATCAAGGCAGAACAACCAAGAGGAATCTTGATAGCTCCAGACTGGCCAAGGCAGCACTGGTATCCACTACTACTGAGCATAACTCACACCAAACCGTGGCCCTTGCCTCAATGGCCTCTGCTCCTGACTCAACACAGTTACAAGACTGTTCATCAGAACCTGCAAACCTTAAAGCTGACAGCTTGGAGAGTTCCATGACTCAGACCCATGACTCCCCCTCCGAAAAAGTTCAGGAAATTTTGCTGGAGGCACGCAGACCTTCCACCAGAAAAACCTATTCAGCCAAATGGAAGAGATTCACCATCTGGAATGTCAACAAGGGCCAGGATGCATCACTGATGAACATACCTCAGATATTAGAATACTTGGCAGAAATGTTTCACAGTGGCCTCTCATACTCTTCCATCAAAATCCACGCTTCAGCTATCTCAGCACATTACAACTGTGATCCACCTGTGTTTTCGCATCCCTTGCTAAGACAGCTTCTAAGAGGCATAAAGAATATCAAACCTCCAAGGAAGCTACCAATTCCTGCATGGGACCTCAATTACGTCTTGGAAAAATTAACTCTTCCTCCTTTTGAACCAGCAGCATCTTCAGAAATGCAATTTCTCTCTTGGAAAACGGTTTTCCTGTTGGCAGTCACCTCAGCAAGAAGAGTCTTGGAGATATATGCCCTCATGGCAGTTCCTCCTTTTCTCATCTTTCATCAGGACAGAGTTTCCCTTAGGACCAATCCTTCATTCATGCCTAAGGTGATATCCAGAGTGTCTCTAAACCAAGCAATTCACCTGCCTACTTTCTTTCCTAACCCTCAAAATAAAGGGGAAAAGCTGCTGCATACTTTAAACGTTCACAGACAACTACGCTACTACTTGGACAGAACAAAGTCCACCAGGAAGTCTGACCAACTGTTTGTAGCCTATGCTGCTGGAGTGCAAGGAAAAGCAGTCACCAAACAAACTTTCTCAAAATGGATTGGACACTGCATCAGATTCTGTTATTCTTTTCATGGAAAAAGTGTGCCAGCTAATATTAGACCACACTCCACCAGAGCTATGGCCACATCCACTGCTTTTCTAAGAGG
The DNA here is from genome assembly GCF_019279795.1 of Protopterus annectens. Taxonomy (NCBI): domain Eukaryota; kingdom Metazoa; phylum Chordata; order Ceratodontiformes; family Protopteridae; genus Protopterus; species Protopterus annectens. The sequence goes on along the minus strand of NC_056735.1, from coordinate 1,183,223,251 downwards.
AGTGGCTACAAAAGATATTCTAGAAGCTGCTACATGGAGCTCCGTGCATACATTTACCAAGCACTACAACCTGCCATTATACTCCAGATCCCGAGCAGGCTTTGCTTCGGCAGTCCTGCAGGGCCTTCTAGCTACACAATCTCTTGTTTAGTCCTACCACCCCCAGCTTGGCTATGGTATTCAACCCATATGTCAGGACTGCAGTTGCATTCTTGAAGGACATAGTACAGTTTTGTACGTACCATAAATGTAGGTGTCCGATAGATATGCAACTGCAGTCAGGTTTTCCCTCCCTCCTATCCCTCTGTTTTTCCCCTTTTGGGTCCTTTCTCCCCTTACCTATCAGCTGGGGATATATATTATGGTGTATCTGTTTATTACTGTTGTGCATGTCTGGTTTTATCTATTTATCCATTCACAAAATTTAGCCTTCCTTGGAGGGCACCTGGCATCTGGGCAAGAAACACTGAAGAAGATGGCTTCGGCTGATGCCTTTATACTCCAGCCGCTCTGACGTCGGGGAGGAGGCGACATCGGTCGACGCCGGACCCAGACTTTGGAATCTGGCCAACCAAAGGGCTGTCTGAGGCAGGACAACCCATATGTCAGGACTGCAGTTGCATATCTATCAGACATCTACATTTATGGTAGGTACAAAACTGTACTTTGCATAAGATGTCTCTAAGAAACCATGTTGGTCCTCCTTTGGATATAACTTTGTGTTAGAGAAGCTAACACTTGCTCCATTTGAGCCTGCTAACCTGGCTGACTTGAGGTTCTCAACATGGAAAACTGTTTTACTGATAGCTGTGACCTCTGCAAGAAGGGTAGCTGAGTTGTAAACTATTATGGTGAGTCAACTCTATCTCATTTTCCATTTTTCACGGACAGGTGTCTCTCTTTTTTTTTTTTTAAACAAGAAAAATATTAGATTGTCACTTATACCATAGGCAATCATACATTTATGTAAATGAAAACAAACCATATTGGCTTATTTTCAGTTGCAAACATTATACATCACTTATCAATTATTATACAGTTATTGTCAAACATTACATAGCTCATTCCTCCCTTCCCTTATACCTCATTACTGTTGCAAAACAATTGTCTGCATGTATTGTTCCCACAGTTCCCATTTTTGTAAGCAATTTGCCCCACCCTTAAAGGATCCCACTTCCAGTTATTTTATCTTTACTATATTTACTGCTACTAGTATGGTTGGTTTACACATTGATTTTCATTTTCTAGTTGTTGCTTTTTTGTCAGCCACCAGAATTAAATTCAGTAAGACATTACTATATCTAGGCAATTCTGATTCTGTATCACAGCTAAAAAAAAAATAATTTCCTTATTTAGACCAATTTGCTCACCTAGTATTTGTGTCAGTCTAGTCTGTAGGGACTGTTACACTCCCAAAAATATGTTCCCAATTATATCTTTCTTACTCATCACACTTCCAACATTTTCAATCTACCTGACTAAAAATTATTTGGCGTCTGCTTGGGGTATAAAAATACTAATGCAAACACTTCCAAGCAAAGATCCAAAATCTTCTAGACTTTACTGCATATCTGGGTGCTATACATATGTCCTCCAGTTGTTTCTATCTGAAATGTGTATCCAGTCTCTCTTCCCAATCCTTTTTAACTTCCGCTGATTCCTATAACAGTGCAATATTTTACATGCCCTGCTCATTATCCCTTTTTTTAACAGCAGCTTCTGTTGTAGTTTCTTCTAAAAACTGTCAGTGCTGATCTTCCACATTGGATCCCTCTATTCATTTCTGTAAGCCTATACACTATCAAGTCTGCATTCCAAATGTATTCTTGGCCTCTTCCCATTCTGTTATCCTTTTCTCTCTTAATTACTTGCTCCCAATACCTTGGTTCCTTTACTAGTTTTCTCCAGTAAATTCCAGCCCCCCCCCCCCCCTGTCTCTTCTCTGTACCCTTAACTGTAGTCATCCCTATCGGCAGAATGTCCTTTCTCCCTCCTTTGTTGGCTTAGTTCTTAGAATACTTTATGAATGTAATATTCTAAATAGTTCTTACTCTCCTTAAAGGGACAATCCCAGAGAGTTTTTGTTTTGATTCTGTCTTTGTTTACATTTTCAGTCTACCCTTCTGAGCATGGCCCAGCTTCGCCTGTGGGGGTTGGGGGAGGGAGACTTACTGGAAATTTCAAGGGTCTTAGCCAGATTCCAACTCAAATTGCAGTTGTTCTCACAACAGCTTTCTTTGAGTTGTTAATTAATTTCACCTGTGCTTTTCATCCTCAGAGAAAAGTAGCCTTTCAGGAATGTAATGACCTGCCTTGCAGGACAGCACATGAATAATGCAAAGCTAAAACATCAGTAAACAGAGTTTTCTGCTCATTTCATTTTGTATTTTATTTTGCACCGACTTCTGATTGTTAGCTAAGTGCAATGATTTTATGGCATTACTACCACTCGTTCTGTAGAAAGCATATGAGCAATGCAAGCTTCAAACAGTAGTAGAAACAGTCTTTACTTTTTTCATGCTTTTCGTTTTTAATCACTAAATACTAGCCAACTGTAAAGGTTTTCTGACAATATAAAAAGCACATCTTCATTTCTAATCTAAAGTGCTGATTTCTAAATACAAATAGAGTACCTTGAATTTTATGATCTGACTGTTCCTAATTCTGTAAAACTAAGAGCAATGGAAGTTTTAATATTAGTAGGCCCACTCATCCATTCCTTTAATGTCATATGTTATTTTGTGCTGAATTCTGCCTACTAGGGAAGTGCATTTCTTAGTATACATATTACATCTTTATGTGTTACTGCATTATACAATATGTTCTTCAGCACTTTTCTTTGTCTTTACCTTACAGGTGTATGCATTTGTGTCTGGTCTCACCGTGGTTATCTGTAAACAAATAACTGAAATGGTACTCTGTAGGCTTTTGGTAATTTTTCCTTCTGCTGTTTATAATCCCTGATGACTGGTTGATTCCTAGTCTGACAATCATGCATCCTATGTGATGCCCACTACACATTCCAGGCTCACTGGACAACAGATGAGTGACTTTTCCACATTCCAAAATTTTAAAACTTCCAGTATTAGAAAACTATTACTTAAGATAAAGCCAGCAACTTTAGCTACTGATTCCCTAATAGCTGAATATTTAAAATTGGAGGCAGATGTCCTGGCCTTCCCCATCTTCATACTAATTAATTGTTATATAATCAAAAACTGTACATCTGACATCTGGAAAGCAACTTACATTATCCCATTGCATAAAGGTGGTAACTCAACTGATTTTTCTAATTACAGACCCATTGCCATCCCAGCACTACTATCACAAATCTTGGAAAAATGTATCTACGTCCAGCTCACTAATCACCTTACTAACTACAACCTTCTGTTAAAAATTTACCATGGCTTTCATCCTATTCACAGCAGTACACCAGCCCTAGTTACCTTCAACAACAACATTCATCATATCAGAAATAAAGGTAACATAATTTCATCTCTGTTCATTTAAAGCCTTGGGCACAGACTCGCATCAAAAACTCATCAAAGAACTCTCATCCCTTGTCTGGGAAATGGATGCGAGATAACACAACAGTAAGAAACAAGGTAACAAAATTATAATCCCTTCAATCACTACCAGACACATTCAAACTGTGGATGTTAAGTTGTCAATCTCGCTTTCATTCTTGCTGGATGGGCCCGGAGCCGATCCTCGGCACCGACTCGGCCTATACTAAAGCTCGAGAGCTAATTTTACTGGCTCGAGGCAACCCTATATCCCATGATGCTAGGCAGTAACTACCCAGATCTCGTTTGCCGCTTTTGCTAGCGAGGTGCTCTTTTTACCGGCTCCACAGGTCAGTAAGAAATTTAAGAAATTTTCTAGTTTTTCTCTCTTAGATTCCCCTTATTTTGTCTAAAAGGCTAGTTTTATCCTTATTACTACCTTTTTCCCATGTAGTCCCTCTGTTTAATCCCTTATCCCAAGTTATACTCCCCACCCTAGGTTAGGCCTTAGGCCCTTCCGTTTTTTTCTCACTCCCTTCTAGGGATTCTTAGCTGTGCCGTCCAAGAGGCAGAGGGGGTCTGCAGAATCAGGGTAGCAGAGAACCTCTTTCTGACAAACCCTTCCAGCATCCCTGAGGTGCTGCCCGACTGTCCACCTTCGGAGGCAGTCGGGGGAAGATTATCGCTGTACCCACAAGCCTGGCTCTCCTTCACTCAAGACAAATGGGTGCAGTCGATCATATCCGAGGGTTACAAAATCCCCTTTATCCAAACCCCTACTCTACAAAAAGGGTCCCTTCCAGACGTTCCACCCAGTCTAAGGGAACAAGCAGCACTAGAAATATCAAAGCTGCTAACAAAGAGAGCCATCCAGCCAGTCCCAGCAGACCAACTAGGATCCGGAGTCTACCCAAAGTTCTTTTTGGTACAAAAAAAACAGGGGACTGGAGGCCAATATTGGATCTCAGCAAACTAAACAAGTTTGTAAAAAGAACGAGGTTCCAGATGGTCACGCTACAGTCCATTCTACCCCTTCTGGGCAAGGACAATTGGATGTGCTCAGTGGATCTTCAGGATGCATACTATCACATCAAGATACACAGGTGCTCCAGAAGGTTTCTCCGCTTCCGGCTGGGGGGCCAGTCACTATCAATTCAGGGCCCTGCCCTTTGGTCTCACTACAGCCCCACGAGTGTTCACCAAATGCATGGCAGTGGTTACGGCTCATCTCAGAAGTCAGGGATTCCACGTTTTTCCACTGGCTCCTTACTGCCACCACCAGGCATCAGCTTCTTCTGGCCAGAGATTATACCATCCAAACTTGCAAAGGGCTAGGTATCTCCATAAATTTCGCAAAGTCTTCCTTGTCGCCTTGTTAGTCTAGTACATTCATAGGCGCCACCTTGGGCACCGTACAGCTCTCAGCGAAGTTAACAGAGCAGAGGGTCTTAGATATTCAAAATCATGTTCACGTTCTCCTTCAGAGCAACAGAATTCAGGTCAAGTATGTTCTGAAAGTGTTAGGTGTCATGGCGGCAGCCATCACGCTACTTCCCCTTGCCCGCTTTTACATGCGGCTCCTCCAGTGGATGCTTTTCTCCCAGTGGTCCTTTCAACAGCTTCCTATGACACAAGATTTTAATCACTCTATCTTGCAAGAAACATCTGTCTTGGTGGATGGTCTCCCCTCAAGTCCTTCAAGGCAGACCATTTATTGCTCTCCCCCCCCCCAGTCGCATCGGATGCCTCCCTGATCGCGTGGGGGGGGCATTTTCAGGGCAGGACAGTCCATGGCACATGGCAACCTTTCGAATGCCACTTGCACATAAACGTCCTGGAGATGAGAGCAGTGTTTTTAACATTGCAAGCCCTCCAAGACTCTCTTCCCCTGGGGACTATTGCAATTCAAACGGACAATATGTCCGTAGTGTGGTATATCAACAAACAGGGCGGAACCAAGTCCTATCCCCTGTGTCAAGAAGCACTCAGACTTTGGCAATGGGCGATCTCTTCTCAGCGGTTTCTGATAGCAACGCATATCCCCGGGAAGTCCAACATCATAGCAGTCAGGCTGAGCAGAGCTATTGTCATGTCCCACGAGTGGTCTCTCAAGCAATCTGTGACGGAGGAAATTTTTCGGAAGTGGGGGTTTCCTTGCAGCGATCTTTTTGCAACACCACAAAACAGCAAGGGGCTCGACTTCTTCACTCTCTTCCCCCTTCCAGGCCATCACCCCAGAGACGCTCTAGTCCACGATTGGCCTCGGGGACTTCTATACGCCTTTCCCCCCCTTCCCATTAATCACACAGATAATTCAGAAAGCTACCGCCTTGAGAGCCAAGATGATTCTCATTGCCCCTTATTGGCCTCGACAGATATGGTTCCCGTTCCTGCATTGTTATCTTTTGGAGCAGCCTTTGCATCTGGATCCAGTGCCAGATCTTTTGGCCCATCAGTCAGGGCGGCTGCACCAATCCCTCCAATCTCTCAACCTCACAGCTTGGTTGCTCCACTTCCGTCCCTAGCCAGGCTTCCCATGATCTCAAATTCTGTCCGTGATATTATCGTAGCTTCCCTTAAGTCTTCCACCAGAAGGATCTATGCTAGTAAATGGCAGCGTTTTTCCTTCTGGGCAAGGGCTAGGAATATAGATCCCTTCACTGCTCCAATACACTCAGTTTTAGATTTCCTAGCTGAAATATTTCATTCAGGATCTTCATCCTCCACAGTAAAAGTTCAGTTAGCAGCCATTTCAAATTTTCACATAGGCCTGTCGGACTCCAGCATCATGTTCCATAAGCTTTGCAAAGCATCCCTCAGAGGTATCTTTTTACTCAAGCCCCCAATCAAAGAACCCCCACCACAGTGGGATTTAAACTTAGTTTTAAAATCCTTGATTCTCCCTCCCTTTGAACCTGCGGCTTCCTGTTCTTTGAAGTTACTTTCCTGGAAGACGCTCTTCCTAGTCGCCATTACATCTACTAGGAGAGTATCTGAACTTCATGCCCTTTGCATTTGTCCTCCTTATTTAGTTTTCCACAAAGACGGAGTTTCTCTTAGAACTAACCCGTCTTTTTTACCCAAGGTGGCTTCCCAGACAAATTTAAATCAATCTATTGATCTTCCAGTTTTCTTCCCTAATCATTCAAACAGGGCAGAACAAAAACTGCATTGCCTGGACGTTCATCGTCAGCTCCGCTACTATCTGGACAGAACTAAACAAATCAGAAAATCTGATCAACTCTTTTTATCTTATGCAGAAAGTAAAAAGGGCCTTCCGGTATCCAAGTAACCCTGTCTAGGTGGCTGTCTTCTGTGATTGCCTGTATTTATCAACTTAGAGGTAAAGAATTGCCTTCTAGGCCAAGAGCCCATTCAACCCGAGCGTTGGCTACATCAACAGCCTTTCAAGTTAGATTACCAATAGACACTATCTGTGCGGCAGCCACATGGGCCTCTCCTCATACCTTCGTTACACATTACAAATTGGACATGGCCTCCAGAAACAGGGCAAATTTTGGTTCCACCGTTCTCAAGAGTCTGTTCCAATGAGCCACCCAGGATGAAGGTGCTAGGGACGCAGTCCCATCCAGCAAGAATGAAGGCGAGATTGACAACTTAACATTGAGAAGTTATGTACCTACCATAACGTTCCATGTTAGTTGTCTTCTCTCGCCTTCTTTCTTGCGTCCCGCCCACCATCCCCCTAGCCTGGATAGACCGAAAGGATTTCCCCTTCTTCTAAGGGGCCTTACCTTGCACTATTTTAAGCCCAAACAGATTGCCCTGGGGTAGCTACTGCTTCAGATAGTGACATTTGGGGAGTTTCTCTTTCTCCTCCTGAGTTGGGAGACTAAATTGGCTATTTTTTTTCAGCTACCAAATGAGATCTGGGTAGTTACTGCCTAGCATCATGGGATATAGGGTTGCCTCGAGCCGGTAAAATTAGCTCTCGAGCTTTAGTATAGGCCGAGTCGGAGCCGAAGATCGGCTCCGGACCCATCCATCAAGAAAGAAGGCGAGAGAAGACAACTAACATGGAACGTTATGGTAGGTACATAACTTCTCATTATATCCACACTAATAAATGAATATCCTGTCAAGTTCTACCTACAAATTACATAAACACAAGAAAGCAGCCAACAGCTGTGTCTTCCACTACTTAGGTTGATTGTTCCTGACTCTTGCTGTGTACTGTATAACTGAAGAGTTTGAGAAATGATGAAGCCTGAAGTCACACATATGTGTAACTAGGCTAACTGATACTGGTAGATACTATCGATTTTAGATTATACCAATAGGTACCTAAGAGCTCCCCGATTGGCAGGTACATTTGGTGTTTCTGCTTAAAGCTGTACATGACTAGGCATGTTGTAGCCCTGTGATCAGTTGCCCACTATTGCTTCTATGCTTCTAAGTGCAGCGCATACAATAACAACCTCATCAGGAAGCTACTGCTGATCTTTTGCATCTGGTCTGTTACCCTCACACAAGACAGGACTAATCCAAATATAAAGGCAGACAGACACATATATGTATAATCTTTTGCAGAAATACTTTTGTCTATGGACCCACATACCTATAAATAAAAAAAAAAAAATACTCCGCTCATTTGCACCTGTTAGAAAATAAGCTTGACTTACTGTAACAATAAATGAAAACATGAAATCATAAGCAGAAAAATCCTATCCATGTGTTAATAACTGCCTCCCGCATACTGTAAAACTTTACATTCCTTACTCATAAAACATTGCAGCAAAAAGCACACCAAATATAAAATTGTCCATTTCTTTCTCAATAAGTGCACATGGTACAGCAGCTGAAGTCAGTGATACAATTAAGTTTGACAGTCTCTCAGCAATAAAAAAGCTACACATGCCTGTAATATCCAGCAGCTGTTTGGAAATCATCTGCTTAACTCTGTTTGTGGTAGCCATTGGAATAATCTTCTCCAAAACCTTTGCAGCATGCATATAACATAGCATGGCCACTACCCCCAGCACATAACTCAAAATGACCATTCCCCATTAATAACACCTACACAGACTATTCTTCAAAACTAACATAGAGGGACTGCACTACACCAGCTTTTCAGTCTGACTGTGGTTTTTCAGATGAGCCAAAAATCCTGAAGGAAATTCAAAATATGCTAAAGCCTACCCCATCAACAATGGCTTTTGTACCACTTCTAATACACTGAAATTACAATCCCTTCATAGTGAAATATTCATAGTAATGAATCCCTCATACATACATACATACATACATAACGAACTTCTGTCTCCACTGTCTCATCAAGGAGAATGGGGACATTTTCACCTTTTTTCACTCCATCTCCAAGTTGAATTTATTTTTCACCCCCACTCTCTCCTCCTGTGGCTTTCTTTTAGCACTGAAAAGTTTTGTTTTAATTGAAACTTCAAGTGATTAGCAAACTAACACATAGCACAGAATGATGAAACACTGTCTATAGTAAATTACTTAAATCTGACATATTGTGACTTTCCTTACCATGCAGTATAACATTTTGTAGCAAATCTAACATTATTATTATAGATTTTATTTAGTGTTTAGGTAAATATAAAATGTTAACCAATTAGTCTATGTTGGCAATTTTATGAGCAGATTGAGGTAATGTTTTTGATAACATTTTAAATGGCCCTCGCTGTAAGCACTGGTGGCACAGGCTGACAAACAGCTTTAACAGCAATTTGCAGACAATCATATTTTCAGTAGGAACACACACACACACACACACATATATTTACCCACATATGCAAAGACACACAAACATATAAGTACACACAAACACTTACCCACATATGCAGAGACACACAAACATATATACACTCACACATACACATAAGCAGAGGCCCACAAACATATAAATACACACACACAGACATTTACACACACACTAGATATAATATTACACATATACATGCATACACACCCATATGTAAATATATCAATATTAACACATGGACACACTTATGCATACATACTTATCTATCTATATATACAGACACATTGTACATATCTATGTGTGTGTGTGTGTGTACATATGTGTACGTGTATGTATGCACAGGCACATATGCACACACATACATAAATACACACATGAATATCTATATATATTCATTATGCGTACACACATACAGACACACACGGACATACATGTATGTAAACAAATATGCCCACACACATAAATGTGTGTGTGTGTGTGTGTGTGTATATATATATATATATATATATATATATATATATATATACACACACACACACACACACACACACACACACACAAACACACACAGGTTCATAGCTTCATAGGTAGGTGCTAGGCTATTGGCCCTAGGGCCTATATAAGCCTAACTAAAAAGGTACCCTATCTTTTGCCCCCCAAGAAAATGTTTTTCCTGTGCCCCTATCGAGCAGAGCCACAGAAGTGATCCCCTAGGGTGAATTTCCTATTTCCCATCCAATCATCAATATTTTTCTTGAAGAGTGCTAATGAGGAGCTTTGTCTGATACAGATAGGTAGTTTGTTCCAGAGTATGGTAAGTCTCTGGGACAGGAATCTATCCCTCCAGCATGTTCTGTTTATTGTGGTGACAAGGTTTAGGTCACTAGAGCACGTAGCTCAGAGGGATTGGGATTTCTTTAAGTGGAGCATATCCAACAGCTCTGGGTTTGACATAACTTTGCATGTTAGGCAGAGATCGCCTCTGAGTAGGTGATATGCGATGGACTAAAGCTGGAGTTTTTTGAGACTGTCTGCGTTGGACATCTGTTTGAGGCTGGTAATCATCTTTGTGAGGTATTCCTGCAGCCTTTCCAGTTGTTGTAGATGTCTTGTGAGGTACATACCAAAAGGGGTGTTGTACTGTATAATATGACTAATGAGTGATGAGTAGAGGGAAACAATGATCTCTTTTTTCCTGGATGAGAAACTTTTTGTGATGAGGTGTGCCACGTAGAAGGATTTCCTGACTACTGTGGCAGTGATTATCAAAGAAGAGACTACTGTCCACCTGTGTCCTGAGGTCTCTTATCACACTTTCGGAGTAGACTACCAGCTATGTGGTAGTTCCATGTGTACAGAGTTTTTACCAAAGGGGGTGACAATGCACTTTTTGGCATTGAGCTTGAGGCCATGGCTTTGACACTAGGCATCTGTCTCAGTGAGGGCCTTTTGCAGGATGTCCATGTTGTTAGGAATTTTGATTATGGCTCCTAGTTTGCAGTCATCTGCAAACTTCATTAGCCAATGACCTTCTGTGTTAGTCTGTACTTCAGAGAAGTAGATACCAAACAGTAGAGGACCCAGGACTGAACCCTGTGGTACTGAAGTCAGATTTGGAGTCTGCTACTTTCACAGTGTGGATTCTGTCAGTAAACCAGTTGGCAACCCATCTTGTGACATAGGGATTTATACCTAGTTTAGTGAGTTTATCTATAATTCCAGAGTGGGGATGGTGTTGAAAGCCTTGTCAAGATCTAGATAGGCTGTGGTGAAGCACCTTACCCTCGTGTACAGCTTTGGTGACTGCTTCAAAGAAGTCTATCAGGTTGAGCAGAGATCATCTGCCTTTTACAAACCCAAACTGGGTGGGGTCCAGAGTTTAGAGATTACCAATGTTTTTGTTCCATGATGATAAATTCCATGGCCTTGCAAACCAGGCTCTTCAGGCTAATGGGGCGGTAGTTCCCAGGGTCCGTGGTGGCTCCCCCTTTGTGGAGTGGGATAATCATTGCTGTGCGCCATTCAGTGGGCACAGAGCCTGAGGTGAGGCTATTATTGAACATGGTACTTAGGTGGGGTGCCCAGTTTGTTCTGTAGTTCATGTAGAACACAGCCTGAGATGTTGTCAAGTCCATGCTGTGTTGTTGGCTTTGGAGAGTGTGTTTTTTACCTGCGCAGCCGTGATTACAGGAACTATGCATTCTTCTGGTATAGAGATGGGCACCTTAGCGGGTGAGAGGGGGGTAAAGTTAGCACTGAACCTATCTGCCAGGATGTTAGCAATATTAGTTGGTTCTGTATATTTAATGCCATTGTGCTGTAACTCAGAGTAGATCTGAGTGTTGCCATTGAAATTATTGACATAGCTATAAAATGTTTTGTGGTTGTCTTTAGAATCAGTGGCGATTTTGTAGCTAGCTTTGGAGGATTTTATGAGGGATCTCAGCTTCTTACTGAGGCTGACCAGGGAGTTCCTCTAATCATGGGATTTTACTTTTTTGCAACAGTTTCTTTCTTCTATTGTAGAGTTTGTTTATGGCAGGGGACCACCAGATTGGGCTTCCTTTTTTTGGGGATAGCATCTTTGGTTAGGGATAGCATGATCCATGCACTCGTGTAAGTATAAATATATATTTTTCGTTAAGTATACTTTTTGCTAAACATGTAGGATGTGATTTTCAATGTAATCATGCTGTTAGATATCCTTTTATAGAATGTCTGCTGAATGATGTTATAAATTAAAAAGTTTTTTATGCAAAAAGTTAATCTGAATTGGCTAAAAAGTATTGTATCTTTAAATTTAAAGAGATGCAATACGGGATGTCATCAGGTTGCGTGAATATGCACATCTAGTCTGCACTCAATGGATGTACTCAGATTTTAGAATTTGTAAAGCGTTTGATGTGAGCATATAATGTATGTTTTATTAGTTATCAGTTAATGCAAGTTGATGGTCTGAGGAAGCCACGTATTGTGGTGAAAGCGCTAACCTTCTGCTAATAAATGTTTGCTTTTATGTGACTCTATAATGTTTGTATGCGACTCTGCAACGTAAATATTTTATGCTACTCAAAGCAAATTCCAAGGGGCTTAGAACCAGATAAAGTGTACACAGTTCGCAGCTGTCTTGTTTCAACGTTTGGGTAGATCTGGAATGTTTTGATTTCACGTCATTGTTTGATTTGTAACAGTGAATGCAAGTTGAAGCCGTGCTTCATAGTGCCGTTTTTGTTTGCTGCTTTGGACGGACTACGTTCGTCCACTGGTTATTCATCCTTTTTAATATGTAAACTATATTTTGTTTCTAAAAACTTATGTTTAAAAAAAAAAATGTGTGTGTGTATATATATATATATATATATATATATATATATATAGATATATATATATATAGATATATATAGATCCTGTACTCCTCCTCAAATGCACTTTTACCCGAATTTCTGATTGCCAGGCATACTTACGCGAAAGTGCTGTTCGCCGAAGCAGCATTTTTGCGTAAGTATGCCTGTTGTGCCGGTCATACTATGGTGCGGATAAGGGAAAATTCCCTTTTCCCCACTATTGTGTGATCTTGGAGTGAGAATATTAAAGTAGGGGGTGTGGGGGGCGCAGGGGGGCTCGCCCCCTGCATAAATGTAAACTTAATGTTTTGTTTTTTTTGTAACATACTTTAACGAAAGCGCTTTTTCAGTGAAAGCCTAGATCCATCTATATATATATATATATATATATATATATATATATATATATATATGGTCTATATTAGATCACCGAACGCTTAAAAAAGCGAACGGTGATTAATCGACCCTATGTAAGCGCAAGCTTACAATCTCGAACTGTCAGAACAGCAATTTTTTTTCCTAGGGAAAAAATTGCTGTTCCAAAACACACACAGACAACACAAGCACACCAAACAAACAGCAATCCACACACATACACCTAAAATCTGACACCTAACCCTACACTAAACTATACACACACCACTAACTATCCACTTACCTTAACCCAAACCCTAACCCTAAGGTCAGTCACTATCGCACACATACCTAACCCATGCCCTAACCCTAACTCACCTAACCCGCCCTAACACTCACATCCACACAATCGCACACTTACCTGAACTCGACCCGTAACTTTCCACCACAGCACTGAAAATACCGAAGCAACAGAAACGGACAACCAAATTCTTTCCCTAGGAAAAAATTCGGGTTTCTGTTGCTTCAATATTTTAAGCTTTCGCTTACATAGGGTCGATCAGTCACCATTCGCTTTTTTAAGCGTTCGGTGATCTAATATAGACCCTATATATATATATATATATATATATATATATATATATATATATATATATATATATATATGCACACCTGCAGCAAGTTAGTTATGTAACTAACGTCTTGTTACAGGTTACCTTTCTAAAGCTCTCAATTTTAAAACACATTTTAATGAACATTGGTCATTTAATTCAGGGTAGGCATAGGCATTCAGCTTAATCTGCCAATAAAACTCACATTCTTCTAAATGTAGTTGCCATGGGCCACCCATTGCTTCCATTTTAACTTGCTTAGTGACTAACACTATCAACTGACCAACACTATCCACTGCTCTCTCACACACCATACCCCACAGTCTGGCAACACACTACGTGTGTGGATACCACCAATATAGTAGCAATACTGGGGTATGTCCTTGTGTGCCGTGACAGATTCTGCTGTATGTTCCTACACCCAGCACTGCAGTCTACTGTAGTGTCCCCTATGGGCAAATTCCGACTAATATGTCATACAGCCACTTCCAGAAATATAGCAGTGTGCTATTACAATGATATGGGGACAGTCTGTTTTCTGTCATTGTGGTACAGTGGTGTTGACAATGTAAACCAGCTGTAGTATATGTTCCCTCTAGACATCATACCTCTCAACTATACAGATGTTTTCAGAATGTAAATATGTTTGCTTCATAGTTTTGGTCATTTTCGCACAAACTTGTGGATTTCTGACAAATGGCTGGCCAATCATTGATGGCTGATGTTAGAAAATAAAGACAGACATCTGTGTTTCAGATGTCTTACCCTTCAGAACACAGTTATGCTACAGTAATATCTGTTATTTTATTCACATTCTTATTTTGTATGAGCAGTATTTAACACTGTTGCTGAGTTTGGCCGTTTGTCCCCCCATTAATTATGACTTTGTCCTGATTTCTTGCTGTAAGGTAGATTGATAGGTACGTTATGCATAGCTCTCAACCAGACAGTGCCAAATATCAACAGAAACAGGGACTTAGCGAGAGTAAATCAGGGACACTTTTAAAATGTTAGAACTCTTTATGTGAGACATTGACAGAATGAGAGGAGGCGAATTACAGTACATTGTTTAATGTTACAGGAGTGTACACCCTTATTGTCACTATGTATTACGTGTAATCCAGTAGTTTTCCTACAACAGCAACTTTAGCAGGAGGGATTGACAGAGCTAAGATGTGATTAAAAATCAGGGACAGTTGACAGGCATGCCTGTATGTATAGGACAGCAGAGTATCAATGACATGGCATTGCCATACATCTAAGACAGGCTTTCTACTGTAATCCCTATTCACCATAGCTCCATCCTCCCATCTGGATCCTGTTATATGGAGAAATATATTGCATACCTGGTGGATTGCAGTACTCCTTTGTTGAACTTTGCTAATGGTTATCTTTTGGAAATACACTATCTGTGCTAGTTACATCTCATACAGACTTGTCCCCCATAAGCAGCTGCTTGCCTTTTTAAGGTACTGCTCATTAGCAGGTAATCCCCTCTGCACCAGTCTGTGGCTAAGAATTGCTAATTGCAGCCAGAACAGCTGTATTGCACTATCACTAGCCAATGGCATGCCACTACAGTGCAATATACAAGGCCTTCATGTAGATTTTGGCCCCTTTCTTAGCTGTTTTGATGGGCATTACTGAAGTGTGGAGATTACAGCATCACAAAGGGGTAGGTACCATAAATGTCAACTGTTTTTGATTTATGAACTATGTCCACAGTTTCACGTCATATGTGTGGTCAGTGTCCCATGACATTGTGGTCATCTGTCAGCTCAATGTCAAACATTGTAGTTTGAGGTCAGTAAGGAAAGAGACACATTTGAGTGTCAGGCTTCATACCTGTCAGAATATGCATGCTAATGCAATGTGTGTTATTCTATCAACTTACTATCTTTGTAAGAGCAAACTGATAAACATGTCCCTGTGTCTGGGTCTTTGCCCCCCATTAAGTATGGCTGTGTCTGGATCCCTTGTTCTAGGGGGTTGGGAGGTATGGTAGGTCTATAGCAGCTACCTTTACATATAGCTGTGTATGCTACATGCTGCAGCGTAGAACACACAGTGGGGATATATATATATATATATATATATATATATACACACACATATATGTATACACACATGCATGTGCACTTAAGACACTCACACAAATATAAAAATATATATACACACACTCAACCACAGTTATTTCCATTTGCTAATGCTTTTCTGTTTTAAATATATTCAGTCAAATGTCAGGATAGTTCAGCTATGACGAGCTTTCCTTTGTGTCTCCTCACTGCAGGCCCTGATGCATATTTGGTCAGCAGGAATCATTATCATCCCTTTCCTACTGAAGCTGCTACTATGGAGCATGGTGGTCAGTTAGGAAGGGAATACATTACTGGAGGAGTGTCCTGGCCTCTCATAAGCATGTAGGCTGGGAATATTGCCTTTGGTGGCCCAGTTTAACTTGGAGTAGGTGGTGGAGGCTGCCACAGAGAGATAGAAGTGGGTAGATGTGTGACCTGATTGAGGAGACTGCTGGAGTACATGGCAGACTTACTTACCCAGCTGGCCCTTATCACTGGGCTTCCAGGGTGTGCATGTCCCCAACCACTGGCCATCTTGAGCCATCATGTGTAATGAATCCCTGTAATGTCCCTCTGGGTTGGGACAGCAGTTGGAACAATGCTGTTTATACCCCAACCTATCCCCAGCTATGTGTCCCCTATTTGTTTTATATCACATCCCATACATGTTTATTTACTTACCCTCTGTTGACCAACTAATCTCACTAAACTAGTGGGCTCTTCTCGGGGCAATTACAAGATTGTATTTCTACTACTAGGGGAAATTTGGCCATGTCCTCAGGGAAATTCCCCTACTGTGTTTGATAAGTACACTGAGATCTTTTACATCAAGTTAAGCCACCACCAGCCAAAGCGGACGGACTTCAGTTTAACATCTTATCCAAAGTATGACCCACACGGACGTGTAGCACCTCCTAATACTGCACTGCACTGCCAAAGATCCAATCCCCTGGAGTAGGAATAGAGCCCACAGGCTTCATGTCTTCCAGCAATAAAGGCAAGTGTGCTACCTGTTGCATTGCTGACGCAGCTAGGCAAGAATTCAAAGAAAAAGTTTTTCTGAGCTGTGTAAAGGATCTTAATTGCCTAGACATAGTAAAGACTTACTGTGTTTAATGCTACTGGATGCCAAGAAAGCAAATATTTGAAAATGGAAATCGAAATCTGAACAACCCATAATGGAAGTTTTTTATACTGAAAGGTGATAAGAACTGGAGGTGGGATTGGTAGAAAAGTGAAGTAGTGTATTTCTTAGAAATAAATGGAATTTGTTGGAATAATACTCAGGTGGACAAGTGAGGTTTAAGGGAAGGGAGGAATTGTGAAATGTATGTGATGTTGGAGTGAATGAAAACTGTTAAAAGAAAACATAAGTGTATACCGCACAACAATAGTAATGAAAACTGTACTTATAGTTTGTTGTCTTTTCTCTCAATTTATGTAAGCCCATGTTGCATTTGAAAATGTAATAATGTAATAAAGACGTTTAAAACTGTGTAACTTATAGAATGCTGCATTTTACTTTTCTAATAAAGTTCTTGAATTAAAAAAAATGGTATATAAAAGAGGCTGGCTTATGGCCTGTTAGAGAAGTTGCTTTCTCAATGCAGGGATAGTCCTTGATTGGAGCAGCAGTTAAGGATAATGCGCTGCAGCAAAGGAGAACAGACTCCAGGCTTACTGAAGAAATTTGACAATCTTCCATTTGTAATCCAAAAAGATGGAAGGTTGTAAGCTTTGGACTGTGTTAACATTTTTTGGAGTTATTTGTGTGACATACAGAAAAGGTCCATCATATTGTTTCTGTTACTGCAATACATATAAGTGGAGTCTGCACAAGTATTTTTTCCAATAAACATTCATTAATGTACAAACCATTCGTCTGTGTGGCATCATTTTATAGTACTGTGTGTGTATATGCATTTGTGTGTGTGTGTGTGAAACAGAATGTAGTTCTACTCTGAGTTTTTGCAACTGCTAGAAATTAGCAGAAAATCATAGGTTCATAGCTGTTTACTAGGCTAACAACCACAAGGCCTTTTTAAGCTTAGCCATACATCCCAAATGTCTGACAAGCTGTGATACCCTTGATAAGTGTAAGGATGGGCCTGTGAGATAAACCATTTACAGGTTGCCTGTGTCCGTTAGAGACATAGGTGCCAAACAAGGGATGAATTTCTGTTTTCCCATCCAACTGTCCAAGTTGCACTTGACTTGGTTTAGGGAGCAGCTCTGTTTCACATGGATGGGGAGCCTGTTCCATAGACAGGGTCGTCTCTGAGATACATACCTATCTCTCCAGCAGGTCCTATTTATATCATAGGCAAGATTTAAGTTTTTAGAATGGGTAATTCTGGTGCTGTTTATTTTGTGAATATGCAGGAGGTCCATCAGAGTAGGGTTGGATAATGCCCTGTATGCCAGGCATAGACCTTCCCTCCAAAGCCTGTAGGAGACAGAATACAGGGATAGGGCCTTGAGGTGGGATGCATAGGACATTTTATTTACGCCCTGTATTATTTTAGTGAGGAACCTATGTGGACGTTCTAATTGTTGGATATGCCCGGTTAGGTACATATCAAAGGGAGCATTGTACTCAGTGATAGGACTGACAAATGCCGAATACAGTGGAACAATTACTTCCTTGGACTTAAATGCCATACTTTTGTTTATAAGTTGTGCAACATAGAATCCTTTCCTCACCACTGTAGACATGTGATGGTCAAATACTTGATTACTATGTGTGTCCCTAAGTCCCTGACTACTGGGTCACCTCTAAGGGATGTGTTGTCAATATGATAGTTACCAGGGATGGATGACTTCCCAAAGATATCTATTTTGCATTCCTTGGCATTTAGTTTTAGTCCATGGCTCTGACACCAGTTGTTTTTCTGTGTCAGCCCCTCCTGGAAAACATTTGTGTCAGTGTGAGATTCAATGACATCTCCTAATTTACAGTCATCTGCAGATTTAGTTAGCCAGAGACCACATACATTGTCATTGACTGCTGAGAAGTAAATGCCAAAAAGGAGTGGTCCAAGGACTGATCCCTGAGGTGCTTGACTTGTAGACTCTCCTTGACCTCTTTGCAGAGGTGAACTCCCCAGTTCTAACTTCCTGGATCTTGTCTGTGAGCCAGTTGGCTATCCTCTGAGTAACATACGGGTTTATACCTAACCTCTTGAGTTTGTCAACAATGCCCGAGTGGGTTATTCTGTCAAATGCCTTGGCCAGGTCAAGGTAAGCAGTGTTTCATAGTATAGTACTAGGCTATCTGCCCTGGGGCATTTGTAAGCCTAGCCATAGTGATGTGGCTTTTGCCACCCCATGAAATGGTACAAAAATGTACAGAATAAATTTAGAATATTGTGCCTCTGTCTAGTAGTGACACAGTGAAGGTCCCTTATATAATAGAATTAGTTTACTGTGCCCCTGTCTAGCAGTGACACAGATGTGACCCCTGGGGTAAACTTACGATCTCCCATCCACTCATCCAGATTTCTCTTGAAAAGAGTCAGTGAGGGGCTCTGCCTAATACGAACTGGGATCTTGTTCCAAAGCATGGGAAGCCTCTGGATTATGAATCTATCCCTCCAGCATGTCCTATTCATACTTGTGCCGAGGTTTAAGTCTTTAGTTCTTGTGGTCCTGATGGATTTGGATTGTTTGAGGTGGAGCATGTCCATCAGATCCTGATTGGACATGGCCTTGTACGTCTGGCAGAGATCACCTCTGAGCAGGCGGTATGCTACTGAATAGAGCTGAAGTTTCTTTAGTCTGGCAGAATAAGACATATGTTGGAGACCCTTGATCCTCTTGGTGAGGTACTTTTGTGGTCTCTCCAGCTGTTGCAAATGCTGGGTGAGGTACATACCAAATGGGGCATTGTACTCAATCATGGGTCTGATGAGGGAGGAATATAGGGGTACAATGACATCCTTGGATCTGGATGTGAATCCCTTCATGATGAGGCGTGCAAGGTAGAATGTTTTTCTAACCACTTTGGCAACGTGGGTGTCAAATGAGAGGTCGCTGTCGACTTGGGTCCCTAGGTCTCCGATTACTTTTTCCGTACTCAGTGGGTTGCTGTCTATGTGATAATTTGTGGGTACTTTGTTTTTCCCAAAGGGGATGACTATACATTTTTTGGCATTTACTTTAAGGCCATGACTCCGGCACCAGTTGTCCGTTTCTGTGAGGCCATTTTGTAGGATGTGTGTGTCTGCTGGTGTATCGACAATGGCGCCTAGTTTGCAGTCATCTGCGAACTTTGTCAGCCACAGCCCTCCCATGTTTGCTTTAACATCTGAGAAATAAATGCCGAACAAGAGGGGTCCCAGGACAGATCCCTGTGGGACACCGCTTGTGACTGGCTTTGAGTCTGACATTGCTCTAACGATTTTAACTTTATGGGTTCTGTCCTTTAGCCAGTTTGCAACCCATCTAGTGACATAAGGGTTTACTTTTAAGCTGTTGAGCTTATCTATGATGCCTGAGTGGGGTATTGTGTCGAAGGCCTTAGCCAAGTCCAGGTATGCTGTATGGACTGCTTTGCCCTCATCAATGGCTCTAGTGACTGTTTCGAAAAAGTCAACCAGGTTTAAAAGGCAGGATCTGCCCTTTACAAAGCCAAACTGGGTGGGGTCAAGTGTCTGTAGGTCCCCTATATCTCTGTTTATGAGTTCCATAATGATTCTTTCCATAGCTTTGCAGACGAGGCTGGTTAAGCTTATGGGGCGGTAGTTTCCAGGGTCTGTAGAGGCACCCCCCTTGTGGAGTGGGACCACTGTTGCTGTACGCCAGTGTTCAGTTACATATCCCGAAGTAAGGCTAAGGTTAAATAGCATTTTTATGTGTGGGTTTAGCTCCTCTTGGAGTTCACGTAACACGCAACCGAGGATACAGTCAGGTCCCATTGATGCTGTGTTTTTTGCTTTGTTTAGGGCGGTTCTCACTTGGACATCTGAGATGACAGGGAGATTACATTCAGCTGGGATAAATATTTCTTCTTTTGGGGGTGAAGGAGGGGAGAAATTTGCACTGAACCTGTCAGCCAGAATGTTGGCAATATCTGTGGGTTCAGTGTATTTTATGTTGTTGTGAACCAACTCTGAGCATATCTGAGGGTTTCCGCCCAGGTTTCTAACATAGCTGAAGAAGGCTTTGTGGTTATCTTTAGTGTCCTTAGCGATTTTTCTCTCAAAGCTGGCCTTGGATGTTTTTATGAGAGAACGTAGTTTTCTGCTAATGTTGATCAGAGATATCTTCCCTTCATGGGATTTTGCTCTGATGTGCAGTAGCTTCCTTCTTTTGTTATACAATTTCTTTATGGCTGAGGTCCACCAGACAGGACGCTTACCTTTGGTGGAGAGGTACTTGGATTTGTTTGGGATTGCATGATCCATGCATTCTTGGAGATGTCCATAGAAAGCATTTGTGAAGGATTCGGCATTGTGGGATGTGGTATCCACTGGCACAGTGGGCTTAAAGGATACCATCTCAGTCTTAAGAAGAGTGAAGTCTGCTTTTTAGAAGTTTTTCACTGTGGTCTTTTGTGCTGGGGGTGGAGGTGGGATATGTATATCCAGGGTGATTAGTTTGTGGTCAGATCTCACTAGTGAAGGGTATACTTCCGGTGTGGAGCATTTTGTCCCCATGTTTGTGATGATCAGGTCTAGTATTTTATCTCCCCTAGTGGGAGAGGTGACTAGTTGTTCCAGTGCATTTGAATTTATGAATTCCAGGAACCTTTGGGCTAGGGTATTAGGGCTAGAATAATGTACCCAATCTATGTTTGGGTAGTTGAAGTCTCCCAGTATGATGGTATTTTGTGACACATTCATATCCTCCAATGTCTTCAGGAAGGCTGAGTGGGGTTCTTGAGATTGGGAGGGTGGTCTGTAACATGCTACCAGTTGTATAGCAGTTTTGCCTATGGTTAGTTGCACCTGTATGGTCTCTGATGCTTCATGTATTGCTACTAACCTGGAGGTGTGGGTGTCCTTGATGAATATGGACACTCCCCCTCCCTTTGTGGTTCGGCCCGGGTTTTGGAGCCGAAAAGCATGATACGAGGTATAGTCTGGTAGCGCTGGGGTGCTCTCCAGAGCCTTGAACTAGGTTTCAGTTACTGCACAGATGTCGATGTTCTCCATGCTGGGGAGTGCATCAAGTGCCTGCATCTTGAGATTTAGACTTCTGGCGTTGAGCAGCATTACCCTTAGTTTTTTTCCATTTTTGTTTTCTAAGGAGGTGGGTTTGTCTTTTGAGCCTTGCCTAAAAAGGCACTATGGGGGTGGCAAGAGCCTTAGCCAATATTCGGAAGCCCAGTGGTGACAGGTGTAAGCCATCCCTTGCGAAGCAGCATGGCTTGTCCAATATGTCATCCCAGGCAGACAAACATTGGATCCCCTTAGAATGACGCCAGTACTTGAGCCAATTGTTAAAGCTGATCATCTTGTCTTTGTATTGTGGTATCATTCTTGGTGAGGGCAGGATGCTGCTCAGGGTCAGGGTCATACCAGCCTGGGCTACATAATCGGAGAGCTCCTCTATGTCTCTTTTCATGTAGTCCAGGGAGGTACGTCTCAGGTTCATTCACACCAGCATGGACAATGACGGAGTCATATTTGTACTTGATTTGGAGTGACTTGAGTGCGTGTGTTATGTGGCGGATCCTAGTGTGAATGATTTTGCCCTCGTCCATTGCTTTGGTGACCTTCTCAAAGAAGTACACCAGGCTGAGTAGGCATGATCTGCCCTTGACGAAACCAAACGGGGTTGGGTCCAGTGTCTGGAGGTTTACTATATCGCTACTGATCATCTCTGTGATAATTCTTTCAATGGCTTTACATATAAGACTAGTGAGACTTATGGGTCTGCAGTTTCCAGGATCTGTAGATGGCTCATCTTTGTGCAGAGGGATGACTTTTGCTGTTCTCCTTTCATGAGGCATGAAGCCTGTTTGGAGGCTACAGTTAAATAGTAATTCCAAAGGCCCTGATGGGTCATGTTTCATGCTATTTAAAAGGCATCCCGGGATATTGTCTGGGCCCACTGATGCAGTGTTCTTGCTCTTAGAGATAGCATTGAGGACCTTTGCCCTAGTGATAGTAGGGGGAGTTTTATTGGATGATATTTCATATTTCCTGAGGGAGGGTTGAGGGGGGAGAGAGGGGGTAAAGTTGGGGATGAATTTAGCCAGGAGGTTTGCTATATCTTCTGGCTCAGTATAGGTGGCTCCATTCACAATGAGCTCTGCACAGAACTGTGTATTGCCTTTTAGGTGTCGGACATAGTTAAAGAAAACGTTGTGGTTGTCTTTGGCCTGGGAGGCCAAACTTACCTCAAATTTGCCTTCAGTAGAATTTATTTGACCTCTGAGTTGTTTGTTTAGTTGAATGAGAGTGCTTTTATCCTGCAAGGTGCTGCAGCTCCTAATTTTTGCCATGATTTTCTTCCTTTTGTTATACAGCCTATTTATTTTGTGATTCCACCAGGGTGGCTTGTTTTTTGAGTTAGTTCTGTACTTCTTCCTGGTGGGTATAGCTGCCTCATTAATTTCTGCTACCCTCACAAAAGTATAGGGTCAACCACATTCCACAACAAATGGTTTTCCCTGATCCCCAGTCATTTTCAGTGGCATCATAGTTGCAGAACAAAAATATATACATTCATACATACATAAAGTTGGACTGAACTTCTAATATTGAAAAAAAGTAATTGCTGACAAATGTCACCAACCAGAAAGCATCTGCCATCTTCAAATGGATTAAATTAAAACTGAAAATATCAGGTAGCAAAGTACAGCATACATTGGAGACTACTACTACTTTTGGCTGTTCCCGTTAGGGTTTGCCACAGTAGATCATCTGTTTCCATTTCTTCCTGTCCCAAGTATTTAAACTAACCCACCTTCACCAACTCAACTCCCTGCATCCTCAACATTCCTCTATCCTCCATCTCATTCACACACATGTAGTCTGTCTTAGTCATGCTGACCTTCATTCCTCTCCTCTCTAGAGCATATCTCCACCTCTCTAGGGTCTTCTCAACCTGTTCCCTACTCTCAGTACAGATCACAATGTCATCTGCAAACATCATAGTCCACAGGGACTCCTGTCTGATCTCGTCTGTCAACCTGTCCATCACCATTGCAAATATGAAAGGGCTCAGAGCTGATCCTTGATGTAATCCCACCTCCACCGTAAACACATCCGTCAGTCCCACCTTAGACCTCATGTCTGTCACACTACTCTCGTACATATCCTGTACCACTCAAATACTTCCCTGCCACTCCCGACTTCCTCATACAATACCACAATTCCTCTCTAGGCACCCTGTCATATGCTTTCTCTAAGTCCACAAAAACACAATGCAACTCCTTCTGACATTCTCTGTACTTCTCCATCAACACTCTCAGAGCAAACATCGCATCTGTAGTGCTCTTTCTCGGCATGAAACCATACTGCTGATCACTAATCATCACATCCCTTCTTAACCTAGCTTCCACTACTCTTTCCCATAACTTCATGCTTTGACTGATCAATTTTTATCCCTCTGTCATTACCACAGCTCTGCACATCACCCTTATTCTTAAAAATTGGTACCAAAACACTTTTTCTCCATTCCTCAGACATCTTCTCACTTTCCAAGATTTCATTAAAGAATCTGATTAAAAACTCCACTGCCATTTCTCCTAAGCACCTCCATGCTTCCACAGGTATGTCATCTAGACCAACAGCCTTTACATTCTTCATAGCTATCCTTACTTCCTCCTTGCTAATCCATTGCACTTCCTGATTCACTATCCCCACATCATCCAACTTTCTCTCCCTCTTATTCTATTCATTCATCAGCCCCTCAAAGTACTCTTTCCATCTGCTCAACACACTCTCCTCACTTGTGAGTACATTTCCCTCATTATCCTTTATCACCCTTACTTGCTCCACATCCTTCCTAGCTCAGTCCCTCTGTCTAGCTAATTGATACAGGTTCTTTTCTCCTTCAGTAGGTTCATAGGTTTATACTAGGCTATCTGCCCTAAGGCATTTATAAGCCTAGCCCAAAGTTTTGTGGCTTACGCCACCCCTTATGTTAAAAAATACTGTGCCCATTAGTTTGTTGTGCCTCTGTCCAGCAGTGACACAGAGATGATTCCCGGGGTAAACCTACGATCTCCCATCCACCGGTCAAGATTTCTCTTGAACAGAGCTAGCGAGGTGCTCTGCCTCACATGGACCGGGATTTTATTCCACAGCATAGGGAGTCTCTGGGTGACAAATCTATCCCTCTTAATGAAGACTGAAAGTTCATAGATTAGTACTAAGCTAACTGTCCTTGCGAGCCATTTTTTTAAGCCTAGCCAATTATCCTTTGTGAGAATCAAACCCTGCACCTTGTGCTTGTAAGGCAAACACCTTAACCATTAGGCCACACCTCCCTGTAGTGTTCAACATACCTTTCGTACAACTCTTCATATGCCTTATCCTTAGCCTTTGCCACCTCTCTCTTTGCCATGCACCTCATCTCCTTATACTCCTGTCTACTTTCTTCATATCTCTTGACAGTCCCACTTCTTCTTCGCCAACCTCTTTCTCTGTATACTCTCCTGTACTTCCTTATTACACCACCAGGTCTCCTTGTCCTCCTCCCTCTGTTTAGATGTCACACCAAGCACCTTTCTAGCAGTCTCCCTTACTAGCTCTGTTGTAGTTACCAAGCTATTCAGTAACTCTTCACTGCCACCCAGTGCCTGCCTGAACTCTTCCTTGAACAGCATACATTGGAGACAAAGTTGAATAATTCTTAGCAAAGAAGGTAATCTGGTGTAGGAAAAAAGGAGACTTCTGGGGTGAATACATGAGATGGCAGGGAAAATTACTACTCATAATAAACAGCATACATACCACAATTTACATTAATATAAAAAAAATTGCAATTATGAGGATATGGAGAAAGCTTCAATACGGAAGTATACCTGTCTGACAAAAGGACACCAGAAGCCAAAACAAGAAACAAATTCACCAATCACATCCTTGTATCCACAGAAGCAAGTCCTTGATGAAAGTGATCATGTAACCATCCTATGCTTTCACACACAGCCTGCATCCATAGCCCCACTGCAAAAGATAATGACCCCCTGTGCACAGCTCTAAGGATATTTTTGGATGAAAATGAAAAGAATAGCAATAGTACCGTCTTCCAGCTTGTTGCAGTCAGATGCATATGAAATGCCCCCACTCTCAACAAGTCACATCAAGTACACATTTCAATAGGAACATTTACATGCCCATTACTTTTTGGTTCAGGTACGTAGGCAGCAAGACATTTACGTGTCATACATTTGGTTGGGGACATATGGCTAATGTGACATTCGGCTGCAGAGAAATATGGCTGTGATTGATGAATACACTTGGGCAAACATAAAAATGTGGTGTCATGCCCACAAGTTCAATGACCAAATGAGCAGGTGGAAAGTAATGTGCATGGTCCCCAGGGTAGTATGAGACAGAAGGCAGTATGGCAGGCAGCAGCAGGCTGTCCAGTGGGCATGTCAGTGGCAGTAGAAATGTACTGCACAATGGGCAGTGCCTTTATAATTTGTGTGTGTGTGTGTGTGTGTGTGTGTGTGTGTGTGTGTGTGTGTGTGTGTGTGTGTGTGTGTGTGTGTGTGTACCACTACCCCTTCATAGTGTCCAGGGAATATGCATATTGGAACATAATTGAGACTACAGAAATATGCAGGATTTCCTGCATGCTGTAGGCACACTTCTACATGTTGCAGTTACATAAGCATGTACAATATACAAAGCACAACACTAGTTACTTATTTTGCCCCCCCCCCGTGCTTGGTTATTAAAGCCATGGGCATGGCAGTATGTGCTTCTGTTTGCCCACAGCGAATTCACAACAGCCCATCATGTGACCCCTCTATCTCTCTGCCAGCTTTCTCTCACTAACAACCTCTTACCATACACCACTCTGCTACCAACCACTCTCATCCACTCTCCCTTATTCACTTAACACATACACTATCCCTTACCCACAATCAATCCCACCTTATCTCTCTCCTATCTCACCATCTCACCTCTTCAAAATTACCATATATTCTAGTTCCTCTCTCTCTCTCTCTCCACTAGTCTGAAATCAAGACAACCTCATCCTACTACTCTGAACCTACTTATATATCTTCACACATTCATTGACACACTTCTCTTGGACGGGGGATATCCATCCCAATCCAAGACCTCATGACTCTTCCCCACACAATAGCACACCTCTAACCTCTCTCCCTCACCTATCCCATCACACCAACACTCCATCAACCAAATATCTAACAATTTACTCTAAATATCCAAAGCATTGTAAATAAAATAACAGAACTTCACTCTTGGATTTATAGCACATCTCCCCCTATTCCAACTCTATCAGAAACCTGGCTTAAACCTCACATCCTCAGCTCAGAAATATTACCTGCTGGTTACAATATCTCTCGCAAAGATAGAACCAACAAGCAGGGATGGGGAGTTGCTATCCTCTACTCTGAAAAATGAACCTGTCTCCACTCTATCTCTGTCCCCTGCTTCTCACCTGCAGAAATGCTTATCGTAAACTGTCACATTAGCACTCAAAAAAGATTTGCCGTAGTCTCTATATACATTCCTCCCAGCAATAACATTCCCATCCTAGAGAACTTTATTTCCTGGCTCACACAATATATCCCTTATGAAACTATCATACTTGGAGATGTCAACATAGATTGGTATAAACTGTCCCCCTCATCCCCTACCCATA
Source organism: Protopterus annectens (assembly GCF_019279795.1). NCBI lineage: Eukaryota > Metazoa > Chordata > Ceratodontiformes > Protopteridae > Protopterus > Protopterus annectens. The sequence continues at coordinate 1,183,195,816 of NC_056735.1, read as the reverse complement.
GTCTCAACCTTCATGGATTTCATCAACACATAACTACCCCAACTAGAACTAACAAAACTCTTTAAGCAACCACTCCCCAACCTTTATTCACAGATTCATCCATTTTCCCAAAGATCATATTTACAAAGTGTGTCATAGCCTTACCCACTTTGATCTGAATAAATTTAACTCTAAGCTATTGAGCATTAATTGGTCTTTCCTATACTGTCTCCCTCTCAATGAGGCTGTAGAATCCTTCAGTAAGATTCTCCTTGACGTTCTTCTTTCTATTGCCCCCCTGAGAAAAATCAGAATGAAATCCAAACATGACCCCTGGCTTACTAAACAAACCTGCCCAATCATGCACAGTAGATATGATACCTGGAAAGCCTGGGTTAAAAACAGATCCCCTCTCTTATTGCAGAGATACAAAGAGCTCAGAAACATGACCAAAAGACTAGTCATTAAAGATAAAAAAAGCTTTCTTCTCCTCTAACCAATGTAGCCCACACAAAAATCCCCAAAAATTCTGGACTACCATCAACAACCTGTTCCGCCCTGCTAAATCTACTACTCCCAACCCTTTTCCACACAACACTGCTACTGAGAATGCCACCCTCCTTAAAAATTATTCCATAGAAACTATCCGAAAATTCACGCAAAATACACTAAATAATATTTCTGACTCAACCACTCTGTCATCCCAAAACAAAACTCTTCTCAATACATTCTCCTTCCAACCAGTTCCCATCACCACTATTAAATCTCTCCTATATAAACTTAAACCGTGCTCCCTCTCTGCTGACCAACTACCCTCCCATTTCCTAAAAATAGCTGCACAATCCATTGTCTACCCTGTCACGATTCTTATCAATGATTCCATTTCTGAAGCCCTTGTCCCAGACATATGGAAATCCTTTTATACAGTCCCTCTCCACAAAGGCAGAAACTCTACTGATCCCTCTAACTATAGACCTATTGCTATACTGCCCCCCCCACCCAAAATCTTGGAAAAGTGCATTCATTATCAGCTAATCAAACACATTCTTGACAACAACCTCCTTACCCCTACCCAACATGGCTTCAGACCCCACCATAGCACTGCCACTGCATTACTCTCTTTCACCCAAACAATAGCTGAAGCCAATTACAACTTGCTCATCTCCTGTCTATTCCTCAATCTTTCTAAGGCCTTTGGTACTGTCTCTCATTCTAAACTTCTAACTAAACTCTCTGACCTTAATCTCTCCACTTCCTCCATTAACCGATTCTCTGGCTACCTCTCCAGCAGGCAACAATCCATCTACTGGCAAAATGTCCAGTCTCCATTCCTCCCTGTAGATACTGGTGTTCTCCAAGGATCTATTCTGGGCACCCTTCTATTTAACATATTCACTAACAAACTTCACTCTACTACTAACCTCTCTACAGTTCTAGAATATGCTGACAACTCCACTCTCATCTCTTCTGCCCACAGTATCTCTGACCTTCTAAATGTCACTCAACAAACCTTTTTGTCTGTCAAAATCTGCCTCTCTGACAACCAACTAATACTGAATCCCAAAAAAAAAAAAAAAAAAAAAAAAAGTTCCTTCTTTTCTTCCCAAAAATACTTTATGCCTCTAATCTCCCATACAAATCTCACCACTGTCTCACCTTTAAGACACTTGATAGGCCAGAATTCTCTGAACAACTACTTCTTCCCCAACTACATAGTACACACTCTTTCCTGAATAATCCCTTCCTGCCCCTCCATCTGTGATCTAGTCTTCTACTATAACCCCCATCACCTCCATATTACTAGCAAACACCTCCTTGATATTTGCAAACCCAGTAAAACATTGGTAAGTCTCTTTACAAATACTCTGTAGCCCAAGCTTGGAACTCACTCCCCCACAACATAAGAAGCATTCATCAAAAGTACCTGTTTAAAAAGAACTTAAACTTTTTCTACAAAAGACATGGTCTTGCCCATGTCAACCCTCCACCTGACCTTTCCTACCCTCATTTCAACTTAACTTCTTTTTTCCACATTAATCCATCACCCATTCTCCTTGTTTTGCTAGCCTTTATTTCTTCACTACCTTCTCACTTCTACTGCATATAATATACACTATTTGTATTGCAGCTGAATCTCATATAATACCTGTTTGTTCTCTACATACCAATTGTTCTTTGTTTAAATGCTTACACTTTTTCAACTTGATTAGGTGTGATATTTTTTAGACCTGTTAATTGTTTACTATTGAACTGTGTGCTATTGGCTCCTGTGTTAACTATTTATTTTTTTCTACTATTGTACTAATTTTAAATTTTTTCTGGAGCTTTCCTCCTTGGGTCTCCACTAAAAATTGGCCCCTGGCTCAGCTGGACTAACCCAGTTAACAAATGTTAATAAATAAATAAATATTTATTTGTAGCTGGCTGTCACTTAATCCTTGTGTCCCCAACCAAATATATCACAAGGAAACATCTTACTGCATAGGTGCCTGAATCCCATTACTTTCACATACTCTCTACTGTCCTTAAAAGACTGCCAAAACTGGTTGCCACCTCTGATGTGTGTTCAAGACAAAAGTGAATAAAAAACAATGGTCATAATACATGGAATTATACACAGGTCTTCAATCATAACTACTTTATAACGTACTCGAACTAATATAAAAAAACTCCCCAAGAGCAAAGGTTTGGCAGTGAATTCTTGACCTCCATTATGAAAACTGACAAACTAGTTATGATCATAATGTATAGCAATGCATGAAATGATCCTTTTACTCTGCAGAAAAGAAGCATGTAAAATGAAAACTTAACTAGACCTCATGATGGTACATAAATATTATGCAAAACAGTTTATGTACTACATGGAGTAGGTACAACCATGTTTGTGTGTATACAAACGGAGACAGATATGTTGATGTTAGTGTCAGCTACCATCTGTGTGACTATGAAAAGTGCCCTTAAACATTGATCCTTATGTAGAAAACAGAATTGCAAACTGGCTCAAGAACAGAATGCATGCTGACAGAGTCACTTATGCTTCCTCAATGAAAATCTGATCAGTGGTGTGCACCAGAGTTAAGTACTAGACCCTTCCTTTTTGGAATTTATTTCTGACCTAAACACATAAAACAAGGATCTCTGTCTGGCTAAGTTCATGGATAATTGTAAGCTAGGTGTAGTTATTAAATCAACTGATGCTACTAATACCCTTCAACAAGAACCATTGTGTTCATTCCTACGGCACCAAAAAAGGACTAAAACTAAATTCTAAGAAATGCAGTATCATCTCCTTCAGAAAAGAGCAAAATCTTATCTATTGCATCAGTGACACCCCAGTCTCCATTGAGTCTTAGAATAGGGACTTAGACACCTGGGTCGATGTCTCCATTTCTTTCAATTACCATATAGCAACTGTAGTCAGAATATCCTTCTGCAGTTCACAATCAATCACAAAGGGCATCTCATATAAAACCATGGATATTACAGTTTCTCTGTAGGCCCATTGTACATAATAGAGCAGCCTTTGTCATGTGCCTAACATCCACACATCCAAAAGACTGAAAAAAAAATAAAAAAAACAGAGATTCCTAACAAAAAGGATCTTGGGCCTCAAAAAATCTTAGTAATCATGAAAGGTTGGAATCATCGCTCCTCTACTCCATGTTATATAGTGTCATGAGGAGAGATCTTGGCCTTGCTTTCAATGCAATTGGGGATCCTATTACCCAAAACATCTTCTTTCTTGACATATATCAAAGAATCTAGCCAACACTACAACAAGAGATCTCAATTTACATCAGGTATTTAACAAACAAAAGGGAAACATTGTTCAGCATGCCCCCTTGCTCTGATATAGACTCCCTTTGCATGTCAAGCAGTGTGATTCCCTTGTCTACCTTCAGACATATCTAAAACAAACTGATGGCTGCCATAAATCACACTCTGGGACCTACAGGCCTTGCCCTCCTTGAAAAGTTTTGTAGAGCATGAGGGTGGTTATGAGCAAGGCACACAAAGGCTCTGGTTAATTAGCTTTGTATTTCCTATGGTGAGTATAAAAAGCATGTACTATGTCTGAAAACATTGCATTGTCTCATTTCTCAGTAACAATGAACTGTTCAAGGTTCTTATGCAAAAGATGAAATCCCAGATATGTGCTGAAAATAATTCACCATGGTTGTTAGGGAAAATTTGACAAAATCTTATACCACAGCCTTCCAAATACACACAAGAACATCAGTCATTGTCCAGTCACTAGCACAGACATATGTTATGTGGTAATTGACCAGTGTAGTACCTCGCAGAATGTGCAGTAGCAAACCCCACCACAAACACCCCTCCAGCCATGTGGAGGGAGAATCAGCATGAATATTCATGAAGTCATGAATATTCACACACCTCCAGCCATATGCCAATATGAATGAGCAAACCCCCAAGTAATAAATAAATAAAATCGTTACTGACATTTCAGTTTATTCAGTCAGTGAGAAAGAGTCACATGAGCAGCAAAGTAGCAATGAGCAAACTCGCAAGTACTAAATAAATAAATAAATAAATAAATCGAAACTATGTATTTACTGACAAGCAGCATTTCAGTTTATTCAGTCAGTGACAAAGAGTTTATGTAGACAATCAGCATTTCAAGCAGTAAAAACAGCATTTCAGGTGTTACTATTCTTAAAGAATGGTTATGCGTGTGATTATTACCAATGTGATAGTGTTCAATCTCGCCGTTTGTTCTTACACATGGGTTCGGAGCCGATCCTCGGCTCCGTGCCGGCCTCTTGCAAGCTCTGCATCGAGAAGAAGCTCGAGACAATCTAATACCCACAATCCCCCTCTGCCTTTACCTCAGATCTAGTTTGCCGCTGCTGCATTCGCATCGTTGGGAGCTAGCTCGAGGGTTTTCTAAGCTAAGATATAACTTTTTGTTGTATTTTATTGAGAATTTTATTTAACTTAATATTGTCAGTATTACCTTGTGTGATTGTGTTGTGGTTCCGTAGTTCTTTGGTACCGTTAACCTTTTTATCGGTATTTTTGTACCGGGGCCTACACCCTTTCCATATACTACTATATTGAGTCAAATTTACCTGATTGTGACTAACCGGATTTGACATTTACCTGATTGTGACATTTACCTGATTGTGACTATTTTTCCCGGATTTGACTGTGTATTTGTTTCTAGACTTGTTTATTACCTACAATGTCTGAGAAGGCAAAGTCTGGTTTCAAGCGTTGTCAGTGTGGCCAAAAAATGTCGGTCACTGACAACCATAGTTCCTGTGTCTACTGCCTTGGCCCTCTCCACTTACAAGAGGATTGCTCCATTTGTCACTCTTTCAGTGGGAGGGTCATGACAGATAGGCGCAGGAAACTAATGGACAGGGGTCTTTTGAAACCAGCTTTCCAAGAGGCTTTGGATGCTTCTGACCAGGCATCGAAGTCCTCTAAGGAATCGAAGACATCGGAGCCCAAGTCATCGGCTCCGAGCTCTTCTTCAAAGGTTAGATCCTCCTCCGAGACCGATTCAGTCTTTGGAGCCGGAAGAGGCTGATCTGCTGATTGTGGAGCCCTCGGGTCCAGAACCGTCCTTTTCTCGGTCTGTTCCCCTCACCTCGACTCCGTCGGACCGGTGCAGTCTCGGAGCCGACGGTCTGTTCTTGGTTCGGGGCGAGTCGAACCGGCGTGTCGGTTCCGACTCTCCCTCGGGCCTCGCACGGATCGATTCGGCTCCGTCCTCGGGTCGATGCCTTCGTGCCCGTGTCGGGATTCTTCCCATTTCTTGAGCCGGAGATTCTTGATGGGACCCGGGAGCGTTCGACCTGATGAGGAAGGTGTTGTCTACCCAGACAACCACATCAGTGGAAGCAGTTTCTCCTCCCCATAAAGGGCCTTTGTCTTCATCTGCACCCACGGCCACATCCAAGCGTCGGGCACCAGTGTCTCAGCCACCCCTGGAGGTGCCCCTCTTCCTCCGAGGCTTCTTCGGATGCTCCCACGAGGAAGTCCCTAGGAAGAGACTGTGTAAGAGGAGACACTTGGATTCTCCACAAGAATCCATAACATCTGATACTGACTTAGATGAGTCAGAAGGGTCCCCTAAGTCACCTTCAGAAGATGTCTCTTTTTCAGACATTTTGGAGATCCTGAAACAGAGAGGTGACTGGCAGTCCCTTCCCCCTTCTGAGGATGAGTCAGTTCTGCTGAAGGCATTTGGTGCTCGCCCTTCCTCCTCCTGGGTCACTCCGCCCTTCGAACTAATGGAACTTATTGCTCGAAGGGCGTGGGAGGCTCCTGACACAGTGGAACCTGTTCCTAGGAAACCGAACAAGTACATCACAGCACCTCAGGATAAGTCCTACCTTACTAAAGGAGTTCCAGTAGGCGCTATGGTGGTGGCTGCAGCCACGAAAAAGGAGATGTCGGAGTCTTCTTCGTCTGTCCATCCGCCTAATAAAGATTCTAGGACGATGGATAGATATGGGAAGCGCATTTTTAGTTCAGCGGCTTTTTCCATGCGGTCCCTGAACTATTTGACCCATTTTACACGTCTGCAGAGGGATCTAGTCAAAGAGTTGGGAGATACCCTCCAGGGTTCTACAGATGCAGCTGTCTCAGAGAAAGTGACAGCGCAACTTAATACCCTAACATCGATTGTTAACTCGTCCATGAGGCTGATTTCCTACGCAGCCGAAGGTTCGAGTAGGGCAGCAGCTTCAGCGATTGCTCTTCGTAGACAATCCTGGATGCCTATGCTCCTTTGGAAGCCTTCAAGTCTTCCTTTACAAACGCCCCATTTGACGGTGCCACTCTTTTTGGCCCCAAGGTAAAGGAGACCCTTACCCGGTGTGAACAAGAGGGAAAGACTCTGTCTGCTGTCGGAGTCCGTTTTTCCACCCCAACCAGACCGTACCCCAAAGGGCAACGCGGTGGGAAAATGTGGTTTCGAAACAAAATCAAGGGTCTTTCCGGGCACACAGGGTGATGCCCCTCTAGAGGCAGAGGAGGGGCAGAGGTGGAAGACGCCGCCCTGGCGGCAGAGGGGTCCGCAACATCAAGGTGACAGGGATACACTCCTGGTAAACCTTTCCAGCACTCCTGAGAGGAGGCCCGACTGTCCTGCTCTGGAAGCAGTCGGGGTCGCTAGCCTTTACCCTCAGGCCTGGCAAGATATAACTACAGACAATTGGGTAAAAAGCGTAGTTACCAGAGGTTACACCATACCCTTTCTATCCTATCCCATTCCAAAGAAAAGACTCCCAGATGTACCGCCCCATCTGCGAGAGCCAGCAGCTTTAGAAATTTCAAAGTTGTTAGACAAAAGAGTCATCCAGCCAGTCCCAGCGGACCAGCAAGGATTCGGGACTTACTCAAGGTTCTTTTATTTCCAAAGAAAACAGGGGACTGGAGGCCCATTCGAGACCTGAGTTACCTCAATACTTTCGTCAAGAAAGAAAAGTTCGAATGGTCACGCTTCAGTCGATCCTTCCATTTCTACAGAAGGACGAGTGGATGTGCTCAATAGATCTAGAGGATGCATACTACCACATCAAAATGGCCAGGGCATCCAGAGATCATTTGCTTCGGCTGGGAGCCAGTCACTTTCAATTTCGAGCCCTGCCCTTTGGTCTGACCTCAGCCCCAGGGTTTTCACCAAATGCATGGCAGTGGTAGCGTCTCACTTGAGGCGTCAGGGATTCAGGTGTTTCCGTATCTGGACGACTGGCTCCTTTCAGCCACCACCCGGCGTCAACTACTGCAGGCCAGAGACTATGTTCTTCAACTGTGTGTTCACCTAGGGATCTCCGTAAATTTGGAAAATCCTTACTTCAGCCATCACAAAATATCTTGTTCATAGGAGCAGAGTTAAACACACGGCAATTAATTCTGAGGCTTCCCCCAGAAAGGATAGTATCACTGCAGACTCACATCGTCTTCTACTCTTGTCAAGGAAATCTCCTGCAAAACTAGTTTTGAAGGTGTTGGGCCTCATGTCAGCCTCCCTTATTGCAATTCCCTGGGAAGGCTGCACATGAGAGTTCTACAATGGCTACTGTTTGCTCAATGGTCATTTCAACAGCTACCTCTCACACACGAGATTCTCATAACAAAGACTTGCAAAACAGACCTAAACTGGTGGCTCCAAATGTGCAACCTTTCCCAGGGAGGCCGTTTGTGCTACCACGCCCACAGTTACGGTGACCACGGACGCTTCCCTGATAGGGTGGGGGGGCATCTTTCAGGGACAGACAGTCCAAGGCGAATGGACCAATTTGGAGTACAATCTGCACATCAATGTTCTAGAGTTGAGGGCAGTGTTTCTAGCGTTGCAACACTTTGCTCCCCTTCTTCCTCTAGGGACTATTGCAGTTCAGACGGACAACATGTCGGTAGTCTGGTACATAAACAAACAAGGGGAACCAGGTCCTATCAACTATGCAGAGAGGCCATGAGAATTTGGCAGTGGGCAGAGTCCACGGTTCGCTTTCTAATAGCAACGCACATCCCGGGGTCATCCAACGTCATAGCCGACAAGCTGAGCAGAGCAATTCTGCTACCGCACGAGTGGTCTCTGAAACAGTCAGTGGCGAAAAGGATTTTTCGCACATGGGGCCAGCCTTCCTGCGACCTGTTTGCGTCTCCAATGAACGCCAAATGCAGGAGCTACTTTGCCCTATTACCCTCCAGGGGAAGTCCCCAGGACGCACTGGTTCTGATTGGCCCCGGGACTCCTGTCGCATTTCCACCATTTCCTCTGATACGAAATTTCTCCAGAAAGCCAGGAACCTTCACAGGACGATAATTCTCATTGCTCCATTCTGGCCTCGTCAAATTTGGTTTCCCTCCTGAAAATTCACTGCATTCGGGGACCCTGGATTCTGGACCCAGAGCCGGATCTGTTGACTCACTCGTCAGGGGTTCCCCATCCAGCGCTCCTGTCACTCCATCTAGCAGCTTGGCTGCTCCAATTCCCAACTTAGCCAGGTCTGATCTCTTGTCACCAGCAGTCCAGAATATATTAGTGGCTTTGCATAAGGCTTCCACTACTAAAACATATACTAGCAAATGGAAGCGGTTTGTATTCTGGGAATACACACCACGTTGATCCCTTTACAGCTCCTTTGAATAAGGTTTTAGAGTTCTTGACAGACTTATTTCATCAGGGTGCTTCTCCTGCTACTCTAAGAGTTCAATTGGCTGCCATTTCAATTTCCATGTGGAAGAGTGTGGAGCTCCTATCATGGCTCACAGACTTTGTAAAGCCTTCTTAAAAGAAGTTTTTCATATTAGACCTCCGGTCAGATCTCCTCGTCACCTTGGAGTCTAAACTTGTTACTATCTAAATTAATGTTGCCCCTTTGAACCTGCCTCTTCTTGCCCATTAAAATTTTTGTCCTGGAAAACTCTCTTTCTGGTAGCCATTACTTCTGCTAGACGAGTGTCTGAACTTCAGGCTCTCTCCATCAAGCACCCTTATCTAATCTTTCACTCTGACAGAGTTTCTCTTCACAAATTCATCCTTCCTCCCTAAAGTGTGTTCTATTAACAACATTAATCAGTCCATTGAATTACCCACTTTCTTCAAAACCACTCCAACAAAATGGAGTATATGTTGCACAAATTGGATGTTCACAGACAGCTAAGGTTTTATTTGGATAGAACAAAAGATCACAGGAAAACAGATCAACTCTTTGTGGCTTTTGCTGATAGCAGGAAAGGACTTGCAGTTACTAAAGAACTCTTTCAAAGTGGTTAACTGATTGTATAATCTATGTATACGATTCTGCAAATCAACCCCTTCTAAACAAACCCAAGGGACATTCCACAAGATCAATATCTACGTCTTTGGCTCATGCAGCTCGCCTACCTCTGGATGCTATTTGTGCGGCTGCTACCTGGTCTAAGCCACATACATTTATTTCTCATTATAAAGTAGATAAGGTTTCTAGGGACAGAGCAACCTTTGGTTCCACTGTGCTCAAGAACGTCCTCCCGTGAGTTCCTCAGGATTTAGGAGCTAGGGGCGCTACCCATGTGTAAGAACAAACGGCGAGATTGAACACTATCACATATAGAAGTTATGTACTTACCATAACGTTCCATGTGGAGTGTTCATCTCGCCTTTGTTCTTACAGTCCCACCCTCCCACCCTTAGGAAGAACGTTCTTTGATGCCTGGCCAGAAGCATTTTTGCTACTGTCTTTATTCTCTGTACATAGTTGGTATACACATATACTTATATGTGTCTGTTTATGTATGTATAGATGTATGGCATGAATGTGCTGTTATGTAGATTGGTTTGCTTGCAAACTAGATCTGAGGTAAAGGCAGAGGGGGATTGTGGGTATTAGATTGTCTCGAGCTTCTTCTCGATGCAGAGCTTGCAAGAGGCCGGCACGGAGCCGAGGATCGGCTCCGAACCCATGTGTAAGAACAAAGGCGAGATGAACACTCCACATGGAACGTTATGGTAAGTACATAACTTCTATTTTTATTATGTTAAAGTCAGTGACACGGGGAATTGTGAGTAAACTCGAGAGTAAATGTCGTTAAAGTATCCATGATGTGACATGGAAATCAGCATGCCTGTCACTCTTCCTGAATATCGCCTGCCAATCACTAAGGACATGCCCAAAGCTGCGCAGAACTACCTGCGAGGTACTACACTGGTCGATTACCTGTCATGTATAACTACACACACACACACACACACACACACACACACACACACACACACACACACACACAGTAACTGAAATGCAAAGGTCTAAATGTTGCTTGAAAATCATCTGTTTTTGTCTAAATCACTTGGACTACACTGCCATTGGTTAGCAATAATAGGTTCTTAAAGTAGCAGAAAATACTTGTTCTAGAAGGTAAGCAAAACACGTATATGACAAAGAGAGGATGCCAAGAAAAACGTTGATCCCTAGAATGTAGTATGAGCAAAAACAACACATCCCGATCCATGATCTGAACTATCTTACAAAAACATGCTCCCCAGCCCAAAAAAAAAAAAAAGACAGCAGCACTTGGAAAGGGATGTGAGCTGACAAGACACTAAACAACAGAGTAACAACATTAAAACAAAGCAACAACAAGAAACAGCAAAATAGTCTTAAAAAAGACTAAAAAATAAAGAAATTAATTGGAGGTGTTTACTTTAATACATAATAATATATATTTGTGTATTTTTAGTGTTTGTATTTGTTATAGTATTATAGTATTATTTATATAATTTTTGCTCATTTTCAATTCAGTACTATGAACTTATTAGTTTACTAATTGGATTGGGGCTGGAGTCTATTTGATTGATTGTGTGTATAAAAGGGAATGTCTTTTCACCATTATTTTTGTACTCATTGAAGGCTGTGGTGGCCAGGCGCTAAGACAGTTTGAATTTTTATTAAATTCTTCAGCGTGGAATCCGTGTTGTTTTTGTAACAACATTAAAACCCCATGGATCATCAGACATACTCAGGACTACAGTTATGTCCATGATAATGCATTATTAGCCCAAATAAATGAAAACAACACATTTTCAGGTCTTCCACTGTTTAGGCTGAATGTCTAACTCCAGGTTAACTTGGTGCTATGAAAAGAAAGCATTTGATAAATGTTGACCCCCCCCCAAGTGTTCATCTGTGACACTTCTATATAACTAAGGTGATATATAATAAT